>NC_057804.1:205414715-205438575 GCF_018294505.1 Triticum aestivum | reverse complement strand
CGCGAGGCGGCGGGGGTGCGGCTCGGGGCGGCTCGGGCCCTGATGGGCTCGGCGGGCCTGCGCCGGGCCCGGTCCGGTCGGCGGCGGCTGGACAGGGGGAAGGTGGCTAGGGTTTTGGATCCGTGATTTTCGGGAGGAGAGGCATATATATATATATAGGTAGAGGGAGCTAGGAGAGTCCAAATGAGGTGCGGTTTTCGCCCACACGATCGTGATCCAACGATGGAGAACATGGAGGAGAGTTTGGTGGGCTAGGTGGGCTGTCTGGAGGGGTGCTGGGCTGCAAAGAGAAGGGGGTTTTGGTTAACTTGGGTAACCATTGGGGCATCGAACGACCTCCAAATGGAACGAAATTTGATAGGCGGTCTACCGGTGATATACCAAGACCACTCGGCAAATCTCGAACCATTCCAAGAATGTTTTTCGGTGGCTCATAAAACAAGAACTGGGAGGTGCCGCGGGCATGCGAGTGTGCTTGGGCTCAGACCAGACAACGGAGAGAACCGGGGGAACCCGAGCGGATGCAAGTTTTGAAAAACATGTAGATGAAATGCAGATGATCACATGGCAAAATGCAACATGCAAGCAAATGGCATGACAACGACGGCAAATAATTGGAAGACACCTGGCACATCCGATTCGGGGCGTTACATATCCCCTCAGCCGGTGAAGGGGAGGAGGGGTAGCGTTTAGGCCGTCATCGACGGCGAGGGAGGATACCCACTGTCAGCCGCACTGTTATCTCTGGCCGAGCGCCGGCGCGGGAGGTCCTCTGATCCCTTCATCGCTGCCCTAGTGTGGGCGGAGCCGGCCTCCCACTGCCCACCTATCCACACCCCGATGACCTTCAGGTATATCTTCCTTAGAAACTTGCCTAGCTTTACTTCCCCAGCTTTCCATGTCGCTTCTTGTGCATCATTTTGTACCTCTCATCCCCCCTCGTAGCTAGGATCGATCGGATGGTCGAACGGCACCTAATTTTTTTCTATTGTTAGAGGTAAAGCTAGTCTTGTACTTGGTTCAAACAGGAAATAAAGGGGGGAAGTTAGTATGTACATCGGAGTGTATAAACAGGAAAGAAAGGGGGTGAAAGTAGTACAGACTGACCATCCAACCGGTCTCTTGGTCAAAAAGGGAAATATAGGGGAAACACTATACACAGTGGTATGACCAGGACTAGATTTGCTATCCACACATAAGAATAGGTGGCTAAAGTGAGCAAAAATGGGACCAACCCAGATATGTTGCTTGGATGTTTGTTTCTCGGGGCAACAAACTCTGAATCACCACTTTATGCCCCATTTTAGGTACATGGTGCTGGACTGCTGGTGCACCCACTGTCCCATGCCCTTATACCAAATATTTAGTTGTTCTTAATCTAATGCCCCACGTATAATGAAGCCATGCCACTGTTATAAGTCATGACAAGTTTAACCAATTGTTTTTGCCAGTAATTGTTTGAGACTCTAATTGTTTCCTCTGTAGCTTTTTGTGCAAAAAGGTATATCCATTTCACCTCGTTGCTATTGTGACCTTTTGGTGCACTACACAAAACACTTCTTAAAATAAGTCATTTTTGTGCAGTTTAACTAGAATGTCACACCGGAACCGTTGGTTCATTTCGGTGGAACTGCACAAAGGGAGATCTATTATATCAGGCAAAACAAATATGCAAACAGTTGTACAATGGTTCAGTGCCGATACTTCTATTATATCAAGAAATAGCATTTACCAATAGTGATGATCAACTAAACTATTCGACTATCATGAACAATTAATTCTCAAGATGCAAAATTCTTATTTACAATACTTTCGGATTTAAAATTTCTCATCTTGAAGGATCGCACTACCAAATTATATGTGTCGGTGTACAAAAGTAGGGGCTCTGCTTTTGACCCCTTTACTTGTGCACGGGCAGTCAGAGCCTCCCGCCACGGCCACGCATCACATGGCAGGAAAGGGAGCCGGGGAGAAGCCGAAGCCACAAGGACGACCGAAGCAACAACAAGGACCAAGGCCACAAAGATCATATAGGCGTAGCAGGTTCCCCCGGCAAGGACTCTTGACGGGGCAGCCTCAGCAGCCCCGGCAAGACCCTTGCCGGGGCAGCTCGCCCACGCCAACCGAAGTGAGCCACCCTTGAGCCCACCAGCGCTCGACAAAATCGTTGGGACAGGGTTCCGGAGGCACCTCCGTGGTGGCATGCAGATCTTTGTGAAGACATAAAATGCTCAAGATCAAAAGAGGATAGGAAGGCAACTATCCTCACCGAAGGAACCCACAAGACCCCCGGCAAGATCCTTGCCAGGGGAGCGAGCGCGCAACGGCAAGACCCTTGCCGGGCCACCCGGCAAGACCCTTGCCGGGACACCTGGCAAGACCCTCGCCAAGCGCACTGGCAGGGCCACCACCAGGCCCGCACAAGCCAAGTCAACGCCGCCGTTTGCATGCACCTGCCGACCCAACCAGCGGGGCAGGCACCTGCATGGCAACATGCAAACCTTCGTGGAGGCTCCACCACCGCGACACCTCAGCTGTCTGCCTGCCTACATGGCACCACATGCACCACTGGCCAGGGGCGCGTGTCGGAGCGAGGAGGAGCGGCGACGGACGGGATGGGCCTCGCCCCCGTCCCCGATAAAGCAAAGGGACACCTAAGCCTCGCATTAAATGCATCTTATCCTATAATACTAGTGATAAACTCGCAGTACTGTAGCACTTTCCACCTCATGTGTGCCACTATGGCAGCCCCTTTCGCCTATAAAAGGAGGCCCATCGCACACAGAGAAAGGATTCGGCTTTTTCGGACCTCGCAGCACCTAGAGCTAGTGCAAGAGCTCAAGAACACTAATACATCCACCAAAGCAGGATCGTAGAGTTTTACGCATCTTTGCGGCCCGAACCTGGGTAAATCCCTCTGTGTTGTCCACTAGTCCTGCTCTCCTCACGATCCCGGCGCCCCGCAACCGTAGAAGGGATTCCAGTGATCCCATAGGTGTCGTTTCCCACTGACATCTTTGGCGCACCAGGTAGGGGGCAACGCAATTGTGAGGATCTGGCCTAGCAGTCGACCTAGATGTTCTTCATCGCCATGGCTCCAAAGAAGAAGAAGACCACGGCGATCGGTTCGTCCGGGACCGGATTGGTACCGGCGCGGACCGGCAGCGGGCCAGTCGCGGAGAGAACCCGTGGCATGGCCCGCAAACATCTACATCACCCCGCTGATCTCGGCCTGGCAAGCGACGTCGTTCACACGCCAGCCGACGAGCCACCAGTCGCGGGCTCCGGAGGTAGAGTCGGGCCCCCCACAGGCGGCACGGGGCCCCCAGGGGTGCCGCTGTCCCGCCAGGCGGTGGCACGGCGACCTCCAAAACGCCAACACTAGCGCCCATGCCGCGCTCCTCTTAGGTTGTGCGTGAGGAGTAGCGTCACCCTGCCGTTGACCCTGCACGCCGCCCTGGGAAGAGTCCCATGCGTCCATCACATGAAGAAGAGGGCCAGCATGCGTGCCAAGGTGCTGACGGAGGTGGTGAACGGCTGCGGAGCTGTGACGCAACTCCTTCTAACATGGTTAGGAGTTGAGGCACATCGCGGTCCACCCAGCTTTCGCCGCCGCCCACACCAGCGGAAGCCCTAGCGCGCGCAGCTGCTCCTCGATTTCCCTCCCACCAGGGAGAAGCTTGACGAATGGAGGGCCACCGTCCAGAGCCTCATCGGCATCGACAACAATGATGAGCTGCGGCCGACGGGACCCCCAAGCCATCTCTCCACCGGGCCACCGCATGCCAGCGGAGACCATGCTGGAGGCAATGCAGCCACGATGCACTCCCCTCCTCCATCCCGACCACCCCGGGCGTCGGTTCTTCGCTACAATGCTCGTGATGATATTTCCATCGCATCGTCCAACCCGCGAGCCAACCACGATCAGTGCCATGTCCTTCGGGAGCGGTCTCATGAGGATGCTCGAACTACGATCGAGCGCCGACGTGACGCGTGCCACTAGTCGGACAGGCGGGCAGGGCCCGCTACGGACCACCCAGTGCCGGGAGGCAACGGTGGCCTACCTTACGAGGTGGGTTGTCCGACTTTCACCCATGAGCTGCGGCAGTTCCGGTGGCCCTCCCACCGCACCTTCAAACCCGACGTCGGCGAGAAGTACAATGGCAAAACTCACCCGTCCGAGTTCCTCAGCATCTACACCATCACGATGCAAGCTGCTGGGGACCGTGACGATAAGGTGCTCGCCAACTACTTCCCGTTGGCACTTAAGCCTAATGTTATGTCATGGCTAATGCACTTGCCGGTGGATTCCATCTCTTCTTGGGCGGACCTGTGCCACGAGTTTGTTGGTGCCTTCACCAGAGGTCACCAAGCTCATGGCCAGGCGAGTGATTTACACATCATCCCCCAGAAGGAAGGAGAAAACCTACGCAAGTACATCCAGAGGTTCAGACGAGTGCAGTACAACATCCCCGACGTTCATCAAGCCGCCGTGATTAGTGCGTTCCATCAGAACATGCGCAATCGCAAGATGCGAGAAGATCTGGCGATGAACAAGATTAAGAATGTGGCTGAGCTCTATGTTATGGCCGATCGATGCGCCCATGCTGAGGAGGGGAGGAAGTACCCCGGCGAAGACGTCGGCGCAGAAACCGACTCCACAGATGACACTGCCACCCCTGCAAAGAAGGACCGGCGCCGTAACAGGAAGCGCAGAAGCAAGACCGTGCTTGCCGTCGAGGGATCCGACGATACTAGTGCCACCAAGAAACCCAAAGCAAGTGACCCCGGCAAGGAGGTTGCCGGGTGTGCCACTTGTCGGGCCTTGGCAGCTGCCGATAAGCCAGGAGGCTCCGACAAGCAGTATTGCAATATCCACCACACCAAGGGCCATGATCTCCAAAACTGCCGGCAGGTAGAGCTGCTCGTCGAGAAGAAGAAAGCCGAGTATGAGCGGCGGGACAAGGAGAAAGTCCCGGATGGTGCCGAGGGATCTGGCAAGAAACGTGGCGGCCGAGGAGGCCACCGCGGCAAGGATAATCAGCAAGAGAGGCCCGCTCGGGGCCGCGACAAGAAGCAGGAAGATGATGATCATGACGAGGACGATGAGTCCGGCGACCACGAGGTTCAGAAATCCACAAAGGCCATGTGCGTCGATGGCGGCACCTCGGTGCATACATCCCACCGCCAACTCAAGCAGTGGGTGCACGAGATCACGGCGGTGGAGCCATAGTTTGACGCACGGAAGCCGCTGAAATGGTCCAGCACTCCCATCATCTTCGACACCGAGGACAACTCTGACCGCACCACCCCGGTTGGGTGCTTGCCGTTGTTGGTTTCACCAACAATCCTCAACCTCAAAGTGACAAAGATGTTGGTTGACGGCGGGGCCAGCCTGAACTTGATCTCGCCTGTTGTGGTCAGAAGGTTGCAGATCCCTCATGGAGACCTCGAGGAGACAGGTACATTCCAAGGGGTTAACCCGGGGAGGAGCCAACCAAAGGGGAAGATCACGCTGTCCGTGACAGTAGGAGGTGAGCTGAACCACAGGACGGAGAGGATTGTTTTCGATGTAGCCGAGATCCCCCTGCCATACAACGGGATCCTCGGCCGGCCGGTGCTAGCCAAGTTCATGGCGGCTTCGCACTACGCCTACAACATGCTGAAGATGCCCGGCCCAATGAGCATCATCACCATCCCCTCCGACAAGAAAGATGCGCTAATCTGCGCCGACCAGCTCTATCGGGAAGCAGTGGCAGCAGCTGCCGCTAAGGCGCGTGCTCCTGCCGATAGATCCCCGGGAGAGAAGAAGACCGGCGAGACCCCTCGCACCCACTTCGGCAAGGGCACCCCTTCGGGATGTTGTGCTTCCATTGAGAACGTGCCAGAGAGCTCCACCGGCAAGAGCAAGAAGTCCAGGGCTACACCACCAGAGACCAAGAAGGTGCCCGTCAAGGAGGATGGCACGGGAGGAGCTTTTACCGTAAGCTCCACCCTCGACAGCAAATAGTAAAGCGAGCTCGTCACCTTACTATGGGTGAATGTCGATATGTTTGCATGGCAAGCCTCCGACATCCCCGGCATTCCCAGGGAGGTGATTGAGCACCACCTTGCTGTCTGTCCTCATGCACGTCCCGTCAAGCAGAAGGTTAGGAAGCAAACTATGGAGAGGCAAGAGTTCATCACGGAGGAAATCAGAAAGCTAGAGGCGATAGGCTTGGTGAGGGGAGTACTCCATTCGACGTGGTTGGCCAATCCGGTAGTGGTGCGCATCGACATCAATAAGGCCTATTCGAAGGACCCTTTTACATTGCCACGCATCAAGCAGATCATTGACTCCACGGCTGGGTGTGAACTCCTATCATTCCTCGACGCCTACTCAGGATACCACCAGATCTTCATGACAAAGGAAGACGAGGAAAAGACATCATTCATCACCCCATGTGGTACGTATTGCTTTTTACAGATGCCTTTCGGGTTAAAGAGTGCTGGCTCAACCTTTGCAAGAGCAGTCCAAATTGGTTTTGAGCCCCAGCTACATAGAAATATGGAAGCTTATATGGATGTCATAGTGGTCAAAACCAAGGACAAAGCAACACTTGTGCAAGATTTGGAGGAAACATTCGGGAACCTGCGCAAGATCAAACTCAAGTTGAACCCTGAGCAGTGTGTCTTCGGAGTCCCGTCCGGCAAGCTTCTTAGGTTCTTTGTGTCCCAGCGCGGGATTGAAGCAAACCTAGATAAGATCAAGTCCATCGACCAGATTGAGGCGCCCAAGCGGATCAAGGACGTGCGTCGGCTCACTGGCTGCGTTGCTGCCATGAGCCGGTTCATCTCCAAGTCCACGGAGCGTGCCCTTCCTTTCTTCAAGACCTTGAAGAAAGCAGGGCCAGTGGAGTGCACCCCAGAGGCTAAGGCAGCGCTGCAGGATTTGAAGAAATATCTCTCCTCTACCCCAGTGCTGGTTGCACCCAAACCACAAGAACCATTGCTGCTTTACCTAGCGGCAACAAATCAAGTGGTTAGCGCTGCATTAGTGGCACAGAGAGAGGTCGACGAGAAGGTAGCAACAGTGGCAAAGCCAGCAGATGGCAGGCCGAAACCCTCTCCAGCAGGGCTCGATCCCGGCAAGATCGAGTCCCCGGCAGGGGCTAACCGCAGCGCGACAGGACCCACGCAACCGAATGGAGAGGCGCAGAAGAAGAAAATGGTGCAGCAACCAGTGTACTTCGTAAGCTCCCTCTTGCAGGGGGCTAGGTCGAGGTACTCAGGTGTGCAAAAACTGCTCTTCGGCATCCTTATGGCTTCGAGGAAGCTGCGCCATTACGTCCAAGCGCACAAGATCACGGTGGTCACCCGCCTCTCGTTGCAACGAATACTACACAACCCAGATGCGATGGGGAGGATCATGGAATGGGCCCTGGAGCTGTCAAGTTTCGGTTTAAAGTTTGAAAGTACCTCGATGATTCAGAGCAGAGTCTTGGCAGAGTTTGTTGCGGAATGGACCTCGATGCCTGACGACGAGGTACAGGAGAGCGCTCTCCCCGGCAAGGAAATGAGCCACAACTGGATCATGTACTTCGATGGTGCATTCTCGCTGCAAGGTGCTGATGCCGGTGTGATGCTTGTCGCACCCATCGGAGAGCACCTCAAGAATGTTATCCAGATGCACTTTCCCCGGGAGATGTCAACCAACAACACCGCCGAGTACGAGGGTTTGCTTGCCAGTCTTAGGATCACGGCAGTCCTCGGAGTTAAGAAGCTCATCGTCAGGGGCAACTCACAGCTCGTCGTCAGGCAGATCAACAAAGATTATCAAAGCCCGTTGATGGAAGCTTACGTAGATGAGGTGAGGAAACTGGAGGAGCGCTTTGACGGTATGCAAGCAGAGCTTGTCCCTCGGGCGGAGAACGACGTCGCCGATTACCTGTTGAAGCGCGCCGCCCTCAAGCTACCTGTGGAACTAGGTACTTTTGTGCTTCAGTTAACCCAACCATCTGTTGAGCCGTCGACCGGGCAGAGCAAGCGGAGGAAACTAGGCCCCGACAAGTACTTCCCCACCAAGCTCCCTGGAGCCGCCGGCGAAGATGTTGCAGTGGATGCCGCTCCTACCGCACAGCAACCGACTCCGGCAGGTCCTCAGGTCAGGGCCGTGGAGGCGGCCGCTCCCGCGGTAGAAGAGGTGCCTTTTGTCCTTGCCATCAAGCCACAGGCTCCGGCATGGGCGCAGCACACCGTCTGTTTCCTTCAAAAAGGAGAGCTTCCTGAGGAGCAGGAATAGGCAGAAAAAGTAGCCCGCCTGTCTGCTCTGTACCAGTTCGTTGATAACGTGTTGTACAGAAGAAGACCGAATGGAGTGAAATTGATGTGCATCTCCCGGGAGGAAGGACTAAGATACATGGAGGCATATGTGGCTCCCACATAGGGTCGAGGGCCCTTGCTGGCAAGGCTTTCCTACAAGGTTTTTATGGCCCACCGCCCTCCAGGATGCGACGGCACTAGTAACCAAGTGTGAAGCGTGCTAGTTCCATTCAAAGAAGCTTCATCAACCAGCTCAAGCCCTTCAGACTATCCCTCTCTCCTGGCCCTTCTCGGTCTGGGGGCTCGACAAACTGGGCCCTTTCCCATGTGCCATCGGGGGCTTTGAGTACTTGTACGTCGCAATCGACAAGTTCACAAAGTGGCCAGAGGTGGAAGCAGTGAGGAAGGTGACAGCACAGTCAGCCATCAAGTTCTTCAAGGGGCTAATGTGTCATTTAGGGGTGCCCAACAGGATCATCACCGACAATGGCACACAGTTCACGAGCCACGCCTTCATGCAATACATTGAGGACCTCGCCAGCAGGGTCTGTTTTGCTTCCGTGGCACATCCACGGAGCAACGGCCAAGCGGAGAGAGCAAATGCTGAGGTACTGCAAGGCTTAAGGACGAAGACTTTTGATAGGCTGCACAAGAGTGGAAGGCGCTGGATTGATGAGTTGCCGGCGGTTCTTTGGTCGATCAGAATGACGCCAAATCAAGCCATCGGCCAGACACCCTTTGCCCTAGTTTACGGGGCAGAAGCAGTTCTCCCCATGGAACTCATATACGGGTCACCTCGAGTGCTCGCTTATGATGAGCTTGAGCAAGAGCAATTACGGCAAGATGACGCGACGCTCCTTGAGGAAGATCGTCTCCGGGCGGCTGTGAGAGCAGCACGCTACCACCAATCCTTGCGCCGCTACCATAGCCGCAAGGTTCATGCCCGGAGCTTTGAGGAAGGCGACCTTGTTGAGGGAGTCCTGGACTAGCGGGTGTCCGTATAGCAGAACTACCGTCGTCGGCCGGACTCCAAGACTATGAAGATACAAGATTGCAGACTCCGTCCCGTGTCTGGATGGGACTTTCCTTGGCGTGGAAGGCAAGCTTGGCGATACGGATATGTAGATCTCCTACCATTGTAACTGACTCTGTGTAACCCTAGCCCTCTCCGGTGTCTATATAAACCGGATGGCTTTAGTCCGTAGGACGAACAACAATCATACCATAGGCTAGCTTCTAGGGTTTAGCCTCCTTGATCTCGTGGTAGATCTACTCTTGTAACACACATCGTCAATATTAATCAAGCAGGACGTAGGGTTTTACCTCCATCAAGAGGGCCCGAACCTGGGTAAAACATCGTGTCCCTTGTCTCCTATTACCATCCGCCTAGACGCACAGTTCGGGACCCCCTACCCGAGATCCCCCGGTTTTGACACCGACATTGGTGCTTTCATTGAGAGTTCCTCTGTGCCGTCGCAATCAGGAAGGATGCCTTTTCCTGTCTTTAAAGACGGCGCCGTCGTCAAGGGAGCTTTGGCCGCCGGCCAAACTATCCAGCTAGGTGGTTTTCTTATGACCGCCTGTTCGGCCACCGCTTCGACGATGACCTCTCAGGTCATCAAAAGCGATCTTCACGTCAGCTCGGAATTCGCCGAGCAGTTAGATCCGATTGAGCTCTCCTCGTAAACGACCTCTTGGATCGCATCGCCGCCCTGGGAGTGCTACAGACTACGATCAGATTGGTCTTAAAACTGATCTGAGAGAGATTAACTCTCTCCAGGCTACCCACCACGTTGTTGTGGTAGAGGAGCAACGCGGCGACTCTTCTTCTATGTTAAAAACCAGCTATGTCCGGATTCCCGATCCCTCCATGCCGGATTCCCGCGGAGAGACGGACGTCAATCAAATACTGAACCTAAAGTCAGGCATCGGACCAGATTTGTTGGAAGGCATCCAACAAACAAAGCTTCCAAATCCGGAAACTTCTTGGCCTTTGAGCCTCAGATCGGGCGGGGTTCCGAACTTAATTCCACCCGCCCACCCAAACATAAGCGATCTATCTCAAATACGGCAAGAGCCCGATGAAACATTACATCATTACTGGGCCAGATTCCTCCTGGTTATGAACAGGATAAAGGACTGGCGTGAAGAAAGCGCGATTTAAATTTTTTGCAACAATTGCACGGACAAGGGAATCATAAACGCCATAAGTCGTTGCGAAGTTACACGCTTTGCCGACCTAGCGACCATTGTACAAAAATATTGTGCGATGGAGAGCGCCTGGAAAACCGAAACCATGTTTTGGGACAATCCGGCCCTGAATACAACCCCAGTCCGAAATAAAAGGGTGCGTCATACTCAAGCACCTGGATTAAAAACCAAAAAGCAAAAACCCCCTAAAGGGCATGGAACCATACTGGAGGGATGGCTCAACGGACCCTGCAAAATCCACAGTATGGAGGGAGCCTTCGAGCATGTTGGATACGACGGCAGGTGGCCAAAAGTGGTGAAGGCTTTCTAGCCCCGGACAACCAGCCCAACAGTACCAGTACGGTATTAACAGTCTTCGTGACTTTTGCATCAAATAACATGCGGAAGCGAACAATCCGCAGCCTCGCCGAAGTCTACCAAGTAGCAACAACGAATCCATGGAGCGACACAGCTATCACCTTCAATGCCAGTGATGCACCTAAATTCCGAACAACTCGAGCACCAGCCGCATTGGTCCTCAGTCCGATAGTGGACGGCTTTCGTCTTACCAAGGTACTCATGGATGGCGGCAGCGGATTAAACCTCTTCTATGAGGAAACCCTCCAAAAAATGGAAATTGACTGGAGCCGCATTGAGCGAAGCAGCACAACCTTCAGGGGAATAATCCCTAGTCAAGAAGTACGCTGCACAGGAAAAATCACACTAGACGTAGTGTTCGGCTCGCCGGACAACTACAGGTCCGAAGAGGTCACGTTCCAAGTGGCCCCATTCGGCAGCGGATATCACGCCTTGTTAGGGCGAGAGGCATTCACAATCTTCCAAGCTATACTCCATTACGGGTACATGAAGCTCAAAATGCCCGGGCCCAATGGAATAATCACTCTCGTCAGTGATCCAGATATAGCACTCAGCGCTGAAAATAAGACAGCCGCACTGGCCCTAGAGGCATTATCCGAAGCCCTAGTGGCAGAGGAGCTCACTGCGCTGCGCTCCACGGTGGATAGGGACGATGTGATACTCGATAAGAGGTCTAAGTCCACCTCTTTTAAACCAGCAGACGAAATAGTCAAATTCCAGGTCCATCCAACGGACCCCACAAAGACGGCCTCCATTGGGGCACAATTAAATCCTGATGTAGAAGCCGCACTACGAGAATTCCTTCGGGAAAATTGGGACATTTTCGCCTGGCACCTTTGTGTCGATTTCAAGGACCTTAACAAGGCCTGTCCAAAGGACCCTTTCCCTCTCCCTCGCATCGACCAAATCATCGATGCTACCGCAGGGCACGATTCATTGTGCTTCCTCGACGCATACTCCGGATACCACCAAATCAAGATGGCGGAAAAAGACTAGGCCGCAATGGCATTTATTACTCCATACGGACCATTCTGCTTCGACACAATGCCCTTCGGACTCAAAAACACCGGCGCAACATATCAGCGCATGATTCAGACATGCCTGGCCACCCAGATAGGCAAAACAGTAGAGGCATACGTAGACGATGTGGTCGTCAAGACCAAACATGTCGAAACTCTAGTAGATGACTTGAGGGTGACATTTGACAACCTCCGAGCATATGACATTAAGCTCAACAAGGAAAAATGTGTTTTCAGTGTACCAGCCGGAAAGCTCTTGGGCTTCATTGTATCCGGTAGAGGAATTGAAGCAAACCCAGCCAAGATCCGAGCTCTGTCACAATTGGATATCCCAAAAGACCTCAAGCAAATACAAAAACTAACTGGATGCGTGGCGACTCTAAGCCACTTCATCTCCCGTTTGGGAGAAAAGGCGCTGCCCCTCTATCGCCTCCTCCGGCGCACCGAACATTTCGAATGGACGGATGCTACCACGGTCGGACTCAAAGAAATTAAGGCCGTATTGGCAACAAATCCGGTCCCGGCCGCGCCCAACCTGGGCGAACCGATGTTCTTATATATTGCAGCAACACATCAAGTTGTCAGCGCGGTACTCGTCGTCGAACGAGAAACAGAAGGGCACAAATTCCCTCTTCAAAAACTAGTGTACTACGTATCCACTGTCTTAACTCCATGCAAGTCCCGGTACCCACACTATCAAAAGATAGCGTATGAGGTGTTCATGGCATCCCGGAAGCTGCGACACTACTTTCAAGAGTGTTCCATAACGGTGGCCTCCGAAGTACCTCTCAACGACATTATAAACAATCGCGATGCGACGGGCAGGATTGCAAAATGGGCCATTGAGCTCTTACCATTTGATATAACCTACAAACCACGGTGAGCTATCAAGTCGAAAGTTCTGGCTGACTTCATCGCCGAATGGACCGAACCCGAACTCCATAAAGAGTACGGCGCATACTCCAATTGAATCATGCATTTTGACGGCTCCAAAATGTTGGCTGGCTTGGGGTCTGGCGTCGTCTTGACGTCCCCAACCGGAGACACACTCCAATACGTGCTGCAAATAATGTACACGGACTCCAACAATGCAGCCGAATACGAGGCCCTTCTACATGGCCTCCGGATCGCAATCTCCATGGGTATTCAACGCCTAGAGGTGCGCGGGGATTCAAACCTCGCAATATCCCAAGTAAATGGAGACGTTGACACCAAGGATCCGAAAATGGCAGCCTACCGTAACGCTGTCTTAAAAATGTCAGCCCGGTTCGAAGGACTCGAATTCCACCATGTAGCCCGGGATAATAACCAGGTAGCAGACGTGTTGGCACGCATCGGCGCAAAACGCGACGCCGTCCCTCCAAACATCTTCCTGGAGCGGCTCTTTAAGCCATCCGTATTATGGGAAGAGGAGTCCGGAAATAACAATCTGGAACCAACTGCATCACCTAACGCAGAACATTCTGACACAATCGGTGGCTCAGCCAATGAAATAACAGATTCAGCCCACAAAATACTGGCAGTAATTGCCCCGTGGACGGAACCATTCCTAGCCTACTTAATCAGGCAGGAACTTCCCGAAGACCAAAATGAGGCCCGCTGCATAGTTCGGCGATCTAAAGCCTACAAGGTCCATGAGGGAGAACTTTATAAGAAAAGCACAACCGGAGTCCTTCAAAGGTGTATCTCCGAAGAGGAAGGGCGAAATCTCCTGGCTGAAATTCACGCCGGACTCGGCGGGCACCACGCCGCCGCCCGGGCCCTTGTAGGCAAGGCCTTCCGTACAGGATTTTATTGGCCAACCGCCCGGGCAGATGCTCAGGACTTAGTCCAACGATGCGTCGGTTGCCAGCTCTTTGCTAATTAGAGCCACATGCCACCCACCGCCCTCAAAACTATACCCATTACTTGGCCGTTCGCGGTCTGGGGGCTTGACATGGTTGGACCCCTTAAAGGGGGAACCCACAAGCACAAATACTTATTGGTCATGGTGGACAAATTCACCAAATGGATAGAGGCCAAGCCGGTTAAAACGGCAGAATCCGGACCCGTGATAGACTTCATATCCGGGGTAGTACACTGTTTTGGCGTCCCCCACAGCATCATCACTGATAACGGCACGAATTTCACGGCCGACGAGGTTAAACTCTGGTGCAAAAACATGGGCATCAAGCTCGACTACGCTTCAGTCTACCACCCTCAAACTAATGGTCAAGTGGAACAAGGAAATGGTCTAATCATGAGCGGCATCAAACCCAGATTAGTGCGGTTCCTCACGAAATCTAGCACGCACTGGGTAGAGGAGCTCGACTCTGTACTCTGGGGGCTGCGGACCACGCCAAACCGCACAACCGGATTCACACCATTTTTTATGGTATACGGCGCTGAGGCAGTTTTGCGCTGCGATATAATTCATGACTCACCTTGCGTGCGCATGTACGAGGAAAGAGAAGCCGAGTTGGATCGGCAAGACATTTTGGACGCTTTAGAGGAGGAGCGCGACATGTCAAAATCCCGTTCTGCATTCTATCAATAGCAGGCTCGAAGATATCAAAGCAGAGAAGTATGGGCCAAAACTTACAATGTTGGCGAGCTAGTTCTACGCCTGCCGGACAAGAAAAAGGACAAACTTAAGCCCAAATGGGATGGTCCCTTCATCATCGACCAAGTCCTTACCGGCGGAGCATACCGTCTACGCAACGCATCTAACAACCGACTCGAGCCAAACCCATGGAACGCAGCCCGTCTCCGAAGATTTTACGCCTAGCGCTGGACTCAGGGTTCGTCTCCTTCCTCCGTCCACCATTCATGTTTTTTCGCTGTCTTTGTTTTCCCTCCTTTTTCCTCCCTCTTTTAGTACAAACCTCTTGAGGGCTAATATGCGCTTTGTTCGCACTCACTCGATGTGCTACTCGCACTCGTTATACCTGGGGGCTTCTTTAACAGAAGCTTATTTATATGGGCTTCATGCCCACCACATGTGTCACACTTCCTCATGTACCTTTTGATCACCATTATATGCATCGATATGACTTAAGTTTTGGCCAAGCCAGGTTGCCTCGCTCCTGTGCTTACCCCTACGTTCCCGATTGTTCGGCTAGGAGGTAAAGGGACCACCTCTGCGATTGTTACTGCCGGGTCAGCCGGATGTGTACCTCAGACTGGGTGAAGCCGAAGGCTAGCGTTCTTAAGGGAATATTCGGTTGGTGAACTGAGAGATGATTTATTACTTACTTATTTATCTGCCCCCAGATGCTTTTTCTGCTATTTTTGCAGTCCGGACATGCACTTTAGGGCATGCCTCCCAGGGAAAGGAACCCTTAACGGAACTATTCTCCCTGGAAGATGTTTCTTATTAACCATGTAATATAACATAGCTAGTTGGGCACTTGTCTGATAAAGCAATTATGACCCCTACGCCTTGTCTCCATGCATGCCCCGGTTCTTTTATAACCGTAAGGGTATTCGGACACACTCCGGACTGTTGGGTCCCGAGGTTGAAGCGAAAAGGTCCGCAAAGGCAAACGATCTACAATCCGGCTAGAAGGCATTTTACATGTCATTTTAAAATTACATCATCAAACAGACTAATTGTACTCCTCTTCAATCCCATCTAACAGGCTGTCTAATTTACAGTCCTATTGGGAATATTTCGCGGCCAACTCTACTTGGCCGTACATCAAGCTCACAGGGATCTCCTTCCCATCGGTCCCCACAGGTCCGACCTCGGCCATGTGGTTTGGGTCAGCCTTCGGGTACCGCGTCTTCACCATGGCCCAGGCCTCCCTGGCGCCTTGACGGCAGGCCGACATCTTCCACAGACGGAGACGTTGCCGTACTCCCTGAAGCTTCTCAGCAAGCCCTCCAAGGCCCTCGGGTAGGGAGACGGAAGGCCATAAGGCCTGAACGCCGCCGCTCATCGCCTGCCGAACTCGTTCATGCAGTTGCAGCAGCTCGGGAAGAGGGTCTCCCATGGAACCAGGCATCTCCTCCGCCGGACGACCCGTGAGCACACCTACAGACACATTTCTGTCAATCGACTTCCTCGCCGAACTCTTCTTTTCAAAAGAGTTTGCTCAAGCACTTACTATAAATGCCGCGACCAAGCTGCTGATTCTCCTTTACAGAGTTAGACAGCTGCACCCGAACATCTTTTAGTTCTTCGCCCAGCTAGGTGTTGGCATCTTGGAGTTTGTTCCTCTCCTGCTGCACCCTCATAAGCACCCTCTCGCCGGCCTTCAACTGGTGCAGCAGCTGTTGCTTGTCCAGATCTAGTCCGGCACCCTCTGCAATATTATTGTTAGACTATACACACACGCCGCACTTCATAAACTACTTCTTTTTTCAAAATATGAAGTACCAGAGGGGGTCTCCGTGGCTCCCCCGGCAGCGGCTAGTGCGGCCTCAAGTTGGGCCTTGCATTCTTGAAGCTCCTGAGACAGGTGGGTATTCTTCTCAGTAAGATCCTGCATAACAATTGATCCTGAAATAAGTTAGTTTAACTATATTAAGTCTCGGGGGCTACTGGCATATATAACTATTAAAATTCCTTACCCATATGTCCTTTACATACTGCTCCGTGGCTCTGGTTAAACCATCTTGAGCAGCACGGAGGTGCGCGTCTCCCGCCTAAAAGGCATTTAACGCCTCAGGGGAGAAACACGCGCCACGAAGAACTGTCCGGCGGCGCCTGTGATTAATGGCGCTCTCCACCTCAGACCTGGTGGTGGACAACCTGTCGGCATCCTCCGTTGGAAGAGCATCCGCCTCGCGCCTTACGCTCGCCTCCCCCTCTGGACCAGGCGTTGGAGCCTGGCTGGCGGAGGATTGGTGGGCACCCTCTCTGGACTCAGTCCGGCGAGCGCTCTTTCTCCTGGAAGAATCGTGAGCATTAATATGCCTCCCAGGAGTATCTCCCTTAAAAGACAATGGTGCACCATACCTTTGCAGCGACGTTTCGATTCGCGCCGCACTCCTCTTCCGCCTACTAGGCTGCACTGACCTCGTTTGATCAGTCGCCGCAGGCTCGGCTTCCCGCCGTAAAGGCACCTCGCCAAGCACCATTGGTACACGATGGTCAGAAATAAGCATTAAAAAAGTAACGGTGTCAGGACTTCGGTCGTACTCACCTGGGAAGCCGGACATAAATCGGGGTAGTCAGCCATAATGGCGACTAAAGCATTGTCTATGCTCAGCTGGTGGAACACCCCGTCAATCAAATCCACCTTTATGTCCGGATCCTCTTCGGAGGCCGGATCAAGGGATCTTCCCGGATCCTCGGGTTGTGGAGTTGGGCTTTCTATGCCCGCCACATCCCAGCGTATTTCCTGCGTCGAAATCATAAAGTAAGACACTTACCTTTGAAAGCACGTATCAGATATATAAGAGTCCGCTTACCCAGCTCCGACGGTTATTCATGGAGAATCCATTCAATGGATTCGTGTGGAGGAAGTCCTCCTTATCCCCCTTATACAAGCCGGACAGGATCTTCACCAGATCGGCGGCCGATCCCGGCCCCGTGCGGCCATGACGGGAGGCGTCATTCTCCCCGTTAAAATCCCACATAGGGTGGCCCCTATATTGGAGCGGTTGCACCCCTCGCATAATGCATGTGGCCATGACTCCAATCATGGTTAATCCGGAATGGGCTAGTAGCCGTATCCGACCCATCAGATAGTGGACGCTCCTATCATCTTCCAGTTGAGGGCTCCGCGGGCGCCAACTCAGGCGTTTCTTCGGAGGAGCGTTGCTAAACTCCGGGAGGCCGATCCGAACTGGATCCGGCAGCGGGGCGTCTTCCATATAGAACCACTCCGAAGGCCAGTCTTCGGACGCCTTCTTCGGGGTTCCGGATAGATATCCGGTCCCGGCGATGCGCCATATTTCGGCTCCGCCCACTTGATGTATCGACCCCCCGTGAGAACGGGGTACGAGGCAAAACAGCCTCTTCCATAGCGCAAAATGGGACTTGATGCCCAAGAACAACTCGCAAAGAGCTACAAAGCCCGCGATGTGCAAAATGGAGGCAGGCGTGAGGTGGTGAAGTTGGAGTCCATAGAACTCTAGGAGCCCCCGAAGAAACGGATGTATAGGAAATCCGAGTCCCCTTATTAAGTAGGGGACGAAGCATACCCGCTCTCCTTTGGAGGGATTGGGGACGCTCTCCGCCTGCTTCCCACCCTTGTAGGTGGCCAGTTCGGCTCGAACTGGAACCATAAAGGTCGGGGGAAGGTATCCCTCTGCTTAGAGCTTCACTAACTCGCTATGCGGGACTGAGCTTCTCCTCCAATCTCCTGGCTGAGGACTGGGAGCGCGAGAAGAGGAGCCGCTTCGACTGTCCATGTTGGAATGGATTTTTTTTCAGATGCGCCTCGATGAGTACTTGCGGAAGGAGGATGGTGTGATTTGGATCTGAATCCTCGCCTCAATTATAGGCAGCTTATTCGCGCAGCTAGGGGGTAAAACGTAAGAATACCTTGGCTTTCCGCATTCGTACAACATGTGGAAGAAGGCCATTATTGGACGTGGAAGCCAAGGAGCGCAACATTTATGAAGCAACCGGACACTATCCGGCAAACACCTGGAGCGTGAAGGAGAACCCGCCTTGCAAACGCCGAAGACAACATACGCGCCAGACTCATCGTCATTGAATCCTGGTTCGGGGGCTACTGAGGGAGTCCTGGACTAGGGGGTGTCCGGATAGCCGAACAACCATCATCGGCCGGACTCCAAGACTATGAAGATACAAGATTGAAGACTCCGTCCCGTGTCCGGATGGGACTTTCCTTGGCGTGGAAGGCAAGCTTGGCGATACGGATATGTAGATCTCCTACCATTGTAACCGACTCTGTGTAACCCTAGCCCTCTCCGGTGTCTATATAAACTAGATGGATTTAGTCCGTAGGATGAACAACAGTCATACCATAGGCTAGCTTCTAGGGTTTAGCCTCCTTGATCTCGTGGTAGATCTACTCTTGTAACACACATCATCAATATTAATCAAGCAGGACGTAGGGTTTTACCTCCATCAAGAGGGCCCGAACCTGGGTAAAACATCGTGTCCCTTGTCTCCTGTTACCATCCGCCTAGACGCATAGTTCGGGACCCCCTACCCGAGATCCGCCGGTTTTGACACCGACACTTGTTCTTCGGCACGTTCATTCGGCAAAGAATTCCAACAAATTGACGCCGAAGTGGGAAGGCCCTTATCGGGTAACGCGAGTCACCAAGCCCGACGCAGTCCGGCTGGAGACCGAAGATGCCATTCCAGTGAGCAATTCCTGGAACATCGAGCATCTTTGCAAGTTTTATCCATAAGGCGCAGTTGTCGGGCCTCCCAGCAAGCCACCCTTTTGTACAAGCCTTGATGACAAGGCATGTAACCCTTTGTACAAAGCCAGGCACAAACCCTGAGCATAAATAAACAAAGTGTTGGCGCCCTAAGTTATAGCATGCATGCTAGATTGAGTCTCTTCCTTGGTTAGGGTTGATAGTGCTTAGTGGCGGCTAACCCCTAGCTTAGAGGTCGAATGTGCGTCTCTCTGTTCCTCTCTGTCTTCTTTGGTTCGCACGGCACGAAAGTATTCTTGCCGAGCTGTTTTGGAAGGAAGGGAACGGACCGGCGCCCGGACCCCGGCAAGCCAGAGTTGCCGGGGGCTGCAAGAACAAGGGTCCCTGCGCGGGAAGCCAAGGTCGCCGGGGGCTGCGGATCCAGATAAGTCTTTTATTCTCTGTTATGCATTTCGTTATGGAGTGGGACACGTGAAAACCCATTCTATCTCTAAACTGTCATGCTCCCCCTTTTCAGTACCCAAGGATTATCCCCTGGGTCTGAATTTGGTCGTAGATGCGGCGGCAAGGAAGGGGAACATGGAGCCTAAGCCCACCTCATCCCCGCCTCCGCCAAGAGCGTGAGAAAGGTTGAGCAAGGTGGGGAGACGGAAAGGCCTGTTGCCAGGCGGAAAAGCATTTGTCTTAAAGATAACAAGGATTCACTCCTTGTCGTGGATTCCTCCCGCGAACGAAAATCCCGGCAAACATCCCATTTTCATTAAAAACCATCCCGTACAGGTACAGTTCATACAAAATGAAAAACATGAACCAGGGGATTACAAGTTCTAAAGCTAACAAAGGCCCGAAGGCTTACAAGACTAAAAATATATAAGGTGCTCGTAATCCCTTTCTTGTCCCACTCCTCAGGAAATGGAACAAGGCGAGCTACGAGTGGCAGAAGGGCAATAGGGGCGCCAAGGCGAGCTACGAGTGGCAGAAGACACCAAGAGAACATCTCGGTGGCCGTCCAAGGGCTGGATGATGATGGCGGCGCCAGAGGTAGAGCTCGAAGACGAGGCGCCAGGACGTCAACACGCGACGAAGGCATCGGTGCCTGCGTACTCCGATTTACGGCCTTCCTGCCCGTCCTCTTCCTCTTCCACAGCCTCCCTACGCCATCCGCCCATGGAGACGACCCCGAGAAGTTCGAGGAGCCGGCAACACGGATGATGGGGTTGCCGGTGCCGCTCGGGGTGGCGCGTAACACCCACGATGTGGCTATATCTCCCACGTGTCGAAGCACAACTTAGAGGCATAACCGCATGGTGGTTTTGTCGCAAGAAGGGTCATCTTCACACAATCCCATGTAATGAACAAGAATGGGATAAAGAGAGTTGGCTTACAATCGCCACTTCACACAATACATAAATTAAGATCATACATCATTCAAAATACACTCATAGACCGACTACGGTCAAAACCAAATGAGAAGAAGACAACCCCAAATGCTAGATCCCCGATCGTCCCGACTGGGCTCCTCTGCTGATCATCTGGAAACAAAACATAGTAACAGCCAAGGTCCTCATCAAACTCCCACTTGAGCTTGGTTGCGCCATCTGCGCTGGTATCCTCAGCACCTGCATCTGTTTTGGTAGAATCTGTGAGTCACGAGGACTCGACAATCTCACACCCGCGAGATCAAGACTATTTAAGCTCATAGGTAGGTAAAGGGGTAATATGGTGGAGCTGCAGCAAGCACTAAGCATATATGGTGGCTAACATACGCAAGTGACAGCGAGAAGAGAAGCAACGCATCGGTCGAGAAGCTAGTAGTGATCAAGAAGTGATCCTAAAACTACTTACGTCAAACATAACTCAAACCATGTTCACTTCCCGGACTCCGCCGAGAAGAGACCATCACGGCTACACACGCGGTTGATGCATTTTAATGAAGTCAAGTGTCAAGTTATCTACAACCGGACATTAACAAATTCCCATCTGCCTCATAACCGCGGGCACGGCTTTCGAAAGATAATATACCCTGTAGGGGTGTCCCAACTTAGCCCATCACAAGCTCTCACGGTCAACGAAGGATATACCTTCTCCCGGGAAGACCCGATCAGCCTCGGAATCCCGGTTCGCAAAACATTTTGACAATGGTAAAACAAGACTAGCAAAGCCGCCCGATGTGCCGACAAATCCCGATAGGAGCTGCACATATCTCGTTCTCAGGGCACACCAGATAGGTCAGCCTACGAGTAAAACCAAACCTCGAGTTGCCCCGTGGTGGCCCCGTAGTCTGCCCGTTTCGGACCAACACTCGAAGGAGCACTGGCCCGGGGGGGGGGGTTAAAATAAAGATGACCCTTGGGCTCGCGAAAACCCAAGGGAAAAAGGCTTAGGTGGCAAATGGTAAAACCAAGGTTGGGCCTTGCTAGAGGAGTTTTATTCAAAGCGAACTGTCAAGGGGGTCCCGTAAATCACCCAACCGTGTAAGGAACACAAAATCAAGGAACATAACACCGGTATGACGGGAACTAGGGCGACAAGAGTGGAACAAGTCACCAGGCATAAGGCCGAGCCTTCCACCCTTTACCAATTATATAAGGTGCATTAATTAAACAGGAGATATTGTGATATCCCAAAATATCCATGTTCTGACCAGGAACAAACTTCATCTTCACCTGCAACTAACAACGCTATAAGAGGGGCTGAGCAAAAGCGGTGACATAGCCAAACAACGGTTTGCTAGGACGGGATGGTTAGAGGTTTGACATGGCAATAGGGAGGCATGATAAACAATGGTAGGTAGAGCTAACATAGCGATAGAGCGAGTACTAGCAAGCAAAGATAGAAGTGATATCGAAGGTATGGTCATCTTGCCTGCAAGGTTCTCAGAGTTGTCGAAGGCTTGGTCCTCGTTAGCGTACTCAACAGGTTCCTCATGCACGTACTCGTCTCCCGGCTCTACCCAAGGCAAGAACACAAGCAAAGGAACCACAATAAATCACGGTGCAATGCACAAGCAACATGATGCAATACATGTCATGATATGCGAGATGTGATATGCAATGCATATGCGTGCTTCGGGAGGAAAAAGGATGAACAAGGCATCAACTTGGCAAACCATGTATGCTGCTGGAAAGATGAGATGATTTCGGTTGAAATCGATATAAGGATCACCGGGAATGGATGCACGGTTTGCAAATGGCAAGCAAAACAAGAATGGCACAAAGCTGCGATTAACAGCATGATGCTACTTAGCATGCAACAAGAAACAATGCTACAGCACCCCAACATAAAAACAAAACATATGGCAGTGATCTACAGGAGATTCTTAACAAAAGAGGAACACTGAGCTACGGCTAAATCACATCACAACAGGTTCAAACAAGCATGGTGAAAGTGCAAAAAATATCAGGTTGGACATGGCATAAACAGCATCACGAAGCAATGTTCAGAGAAAGTTATCAACAAGCTACAGGAACTTATAATAGCAAAACAAGGCATGGCATGAATCTACTCATAGAATAGATCAAAAATCCCTTACTGACCATAAGCCAAAAAGGATCAGAAAATATGATGGCACCCATGTAAACATAGCAAGTTTTGTTAACAGATTCAGCAAACAGAGCATGGCATTGACAGAATTACGTAGGCACATTCGGGAGCTCGATGCACCCACTACAGAGCATTTCATGATAAACTAAGCATACATTCATCAAGAAGATATGACATAGAAGCTATACATGGCAAGAATAACATCATAGCATACACGGATCAACTACAACAACCTTGGCAAAATTGAATAACGTGTAAACAATCTGCCAGGAAACATTTTGAAGCAAAAGTAGAGCACTAAAATGACATGCTAGACAACTCCATAATTGCAACCAGGGGCATGGATGGATAGAGCATAACCATATGTTCAAAACACCCTTACTGAAGTATCTCAAAATATGCATGGATCTCTTTGTAGCATCAAGTTTACATGACATGAAAATTACAGCAGAACAGGGACTAAAATCAGCAATATCACGAAGCCTAGTTTGAATGCTTGTGCTAGTCACCACATTGATCACAAAAATACATGGCAAGTACCTCTGCAAAGAAGACATGGCATAGTTCAACTCACATGTAGGGCTCAAGTTCATAAGATGCCCACATCAATCATGGCAAAAATGACAAAAGTGCATGTTCTGATAAGAATCTGAAACTAACATTATGAAGCACTCTACCAAGAGCATTTAGGGCATCAAGATGAGCTCAAATGAAAATGATGCAATGAAACGAAACGATTTACTCTGTGAGACGAACAATTCGGTATGCCACACGCCCAAAACGGAGCAGCATACATGGAGTTACGATGCGATGAACAGGGGACCATAATGCAAAATATTTCGGGACGGTGGAAAAAGGACCTGGAGGGGGAAAAGTCAACTCACCGGAACCTTCGCCGGAGTTGAGGAAGGTGACCGGAGAGGCGACGGAGGGAGCCGGGCTTGCCGGATCCGGACCTCCCGCGGCTGGATCTGGCCGGAGGAGAGGCGACGGAGGAGCGACGGTGGGGCGGCGACCGGAAGGAGCCGTCGGACGTCGAGGGAGCGGCGGCGGGGCCGGGGCCGGTCGGAGGCGGAGGCGCGGGGCGGCGCCCGGCCGGAGGCAGCGGCGCGGAAGACGGGCGGCGACGGGGAGGCCAG
>NC_057804.1:205404664-205414207 GCF_018294505.1 Triticum aestivum | reverse complement strand
GGCGAGCGGCGGCGTGGGGCTGAGGCGCGGGCCTGATGCAGCGACAGATGGGCCCGGGTGGGCTCCGGATGGGCCCGGCGGGCCGGCGCGGCTGCGGGAGGAGAGAGAGAGGGCGCGGGGTGACGTGGCAGGCTCCTATTGGCTGGGGCGGCGGCGGCGGACGCGTCCGGCGCGGTCCGGACGTGTCCGGCGGCGCGAGGGGAGCGGGGCTAGGGTTTGATCCGGAATTCGGAGGGGGAGGTGTTTTTATAGGTAGAAGGAGCTAGGGGTGTCCAAATGAGGTGTAGTTTTCGCCCACACGATCGTGATCCGACGACGGAGAGCATGGAAGTGACTTAGATGGGTTATTGGGCTGTTTTGGAGGTGTGTTGGGCTGCAACTCACAAGAGGCCTTTGCGGTTATGCGGTTAACCATTGGAGTACCAAACGAGCTCCAAATGACCCGAAACTTGACAGGCGGTCTACCGGTGCTATACCAGGGCCACTAGGCACGGCTCGGTCCATTCCTAGAACGTTTAACACCCGCACATGAAAAGAGACAAAAGGGGTGCGCCGGTGCATGTGGGAGTGGCGGATTGCGAAACGGACAACGGGGTAAATGCTCGGATGCATGAGACGAACACGTATGCAAATGAGATGCACATGATGACATGATATGAGATGCATGACATGAATAAAAAGCAAAACAAAAGACAAATGCCCAACCACGGAGGGAATATCATAACCATAGATGAAAATGGCAAGAGTTGGAGTTACAAAGATGGAAAGTTACATCCGGGGTGTTACAACACTCCACCACTACAAGAGGATCTCGTCCCGGGATCTAGGACTGAAACAACTCCGGATATTCGGAATAGAGATGATCCTCGTGCTCCCGGGTGGCTTCACGATCGGAATGGTGTGACCACTTTATTTTTAGGAATTTGATTGACTTGTTGCGAGTCTTGCGCTCGGTTTCTTCAAGAATAGCAACGGGCTGCTCATGATAAGAGAGATCTTCTTGGAGGTTGCTTTCTTCGAAGTTGATAGTGCGGTCAGGAGACTTGAAGCACTTGCGAAGCTGTGACACGTGAAACACATCATGCACGTTCGAAAAGTTGGATGGAAGCTCAAGTTGATAGGCGAGGTCGCCTCTTTTACCAATGATCTTGAAAGGGCCCACGTATCTAGGGGCAAGCTTCCCTTTGATACCGAAGCGATGAGTGCCTTTCATTGGAGAGACGCGGAGGTAGACATGGTCTCCGATTTCAAAAGCCAAGTCACGGTGCTTGCTATCATAGTAACTCTTCTGTCGCGATTGAGCGGCTTTGAGATTCTCACGAATGACTTTGCACATTTCTTCGGCTTCTGTGATCAAGTCATTGCCAAGAAGTTGGCGTTCACCTGTCTCAGACCAATTGAGAGGAGTACGGCACTTTCTGCCATAGAGAATTTCGAATGGGGCCTTGCCCGAACTCTCTTGGAAGCTATTGTTGTAGGAGAACTCGGCATATGGAAGACAATCTTCCCACTTCATACCGAAAGAGATGACACAAGCCCTGAGCATATCTTCAAGGATTTGATTGACTCACTCGACTTGGCCACTTGTTTGAGGATGGAAAGCTGTGCTGAAACAAATGTTGGAGCCCATGGCCTTCTGAAAGGAGTCCCAGAACTTAGAAGTGAAGATGCTTCCACGATCTGAAGATATCAATTGTGGAATGTCGTGCAAGGAGACAATTCTGGAGGTGTATAACTCAGCCAGCTGAGCTGCTGTGATAGATTCTTTGATAGGAAGAAAATGAGCCACTTTGGTAAGCTTGTCAATGACAACGAAGATAGCATCATTTCCACGCTTGGACTTAGGAAAACCAGTCACGAAGTCCATCTCGATATGGTCAAACTTCCATTCTGGAATAGCAAGAGGTTGGAGGAGAGCAGCTGGTCATTGGTGTTCTGCTTTCACCCTTCTGTAGACATCACATTCATTCACGAATTGAGCAATTTCTCGCTTCATTCGAGTCCACCAATATGACTGCTTGAGGTCATGGTACATCTTTGTACTTCCAGGCTGAATGGATAGGAGGGAATTGTGTGCCTTGTTCATGATGAATTTTCTAAAATCACCTTTGGGAACCACAATTCGATCCTCAAAGAAAAGAGTATCTATGTCATCCAAGCGATGTCACTTGTATTTGGGAATGCCCTTGTCGATACCATGTTTCACCTTCTTCACCATGGTATCCAGGAGTTGTGCCTCACGAATTTGATCTTCCAAAGTAGGAGAGACTATGAGGTTGGCAAGAAAGCCTTGAGGAACAACTTGAAGATTCAGCTTGCGGAAGGCTTCACAAAGATCCGGTTGAAATGGCTTGAGAATTAGACTATTGCAATAAGCCTTTCTGCTCGGAACATCTGCAATCACATTCGCCTTGCCAGGAGTATATTCAATACTCGGATTGTACTCTTGAATCATTTCGACCCATCGAGTTTGCCTGAGGTTAAGGTTGGGTTGAGTGAAGATATACTTGAGGCTCTTGTGATCGGTGAAAATGTCCACTTGCCTTCCCAATAAGAGATGTCTCCATGTTATCAATGCATGGACAACTGCCGCCAACTCAAGATCGTGAGTGGGGTAGTTCTTTTCGTTGGGCTTCAACTGACGAGAGGTATAGGCCACAACTTTTTTCTCTTGCATCAACACAGCACCGAGACCTTGAAGGGAAGCATCACAGTATACTTCGAATGGCTTGGATTCATCAGGAGGAGTCAAGACAGGAGCTGTGACTAGCTTCTCTTTGAGGGTGTTGAAAGCGACATCACACTCAGGCGTCCATACATACTTGACATGCTTCTGGAGGAGGTTGGAAAGAGGCTTTGCAATCTTAGAGAAGTTCTCAACGAATCTTCGGCAATAGCTTGCAAGACCAAGAAAACTGCGGAGCTGCTTGACATTCTAAGGAGGTTCCCAATTCAGAACAGCAGACACCTTCGCGGGATTAACAACAATGCCTTTGGCGGAGATGATATGACCAAGGTAAAGAACTTCATCAAGCCAGAACTCACATTTGGAAAACTTCGCATAGAAATGATGCTCTCTGAGCTTGTCGAGCACCAATCGCAAATGTTTGGCATGATCCTGCTTATTCTTGGAGAAGACCAAAATATCATCGAGATACACCAGAACGAATTCATTGGTGTAGGGTTGAAGATAAAGTTCATCATGCGAGAGAATGTTGGAGGAGCATTGACAAGGCCGAAAGACATCACAGTATATTCATAAGAACCATAGCTTGTTCTGAATGCTGTCTTGGGGATATCTTGTTCACGAATGCGAATCTGATGATAACCCATACGAAGGTCAAGCTTGGAGAAAACTTTAGCACCTTTGAGTTGCTCGAAAAGCTCATTGATGTTGGGAAGTGGATACTTGTTCTTTATTGTCTTCTTGTTCAATGGACGGTAATCGACGCAAAGTCAGTCCGTGCCATCCTTCTTCTGGACAAAAAGAACTCCACAACCCCATGGAGATGAACTTGGTCTGATCAAACCCAGACGCTCTTGTTCATCGAGTTGTTTCTTCAATTCCTTCAGCTCCTTGGGTCCAAGCTTGTAAGGACGCTTGCAAACGGGTTCAGTTCCAGCCTCAAGATCAATAACGAACTCGACTGGCCGATGAGGAGGCATACCCGAAAGCTCTTCTGGAAAGACATCTTGGTACTCACAAACGACTGGAATTTGAGAAATAGCATCCAACTCGCCCTTCTCATTGAGAGAAAACAACCGAATGGTTTCATCACGAGCGGCATAGATGATAACATCCTCAGAAGGGTGTGTCAATTGAATCTGCCTAGCAGCACAATCAAGCTGAGCCTTGTGCTTAGAAAGCCAGTCCATCCCGAGAATTAGATCAATATCAGAGTCGCCAAGAACAATTGGAGAAGACAGAAACTTATAGTCGCCCATCTTGATAGAGACATCCCGAACCATGGAGCTTGCGTTCAAGAATTTACCTAGAGAGACAACTGATAACGGTCTAGGCAAATCTTGAAAAACCATCTCATGCTTAGATGAAAAAGGTCTTGAGATGAAACTATGCGATGCACCAGTATCAAATAAAACTTTTGCAGGAATATCATTGACTGGAAGATTACCCATGATCACATCTGAAGAATCCTCTGCCTGAGCTGCATTCATCATGTTCACCTTTGTAGACTTTGGATTATGCTTGACCACTGCATTGCTTGAAGATCTCATAGGAGGAGGAGGAGGAAGGCGCCTTTGATTGAAGCATTTGTTCGCATAGTGACCTTTCTGCTGGCACTTGTTGCAAGTCACTTCTGAGAGCGGACGATGATAAGGATCATTTGACCTAGGAGCTTGAGGTTGAGACTTGTTTTGATAGCCTGGGTTGGGTGGGTGGGAAGATCCACGACCACCTGAGTTCTTCTGCTGGTAAGGCTGATGAAAAGGAGGAGGAGGAAGGTAGAACTTCTGCTGCTTAGCTGCCACTTGTGAGGAAGAAGAAGACTACACTGCATCCCTGATTCTCTTCTTAGAAGCCTCACACTTGAGCTGAGCACCTTCTTGCTTGAGTGCCATATTGTAGAATTGATCAAACTGAGTAGGCTCAACAAGAACGAGAGCTAACTGCAGATCCTCTCTAAGGCCACCTCTGAATTGATAGATCATACTCTTCTCATCAGGAACATCTTGCTTAGCGAAGCGAGCAAGTTTCTGAAACTGCTTGTTGTATTCGTACACTGACATGGTGCCTTGCTTGAGATTGCGGAACTCCTCACGCTTGATCTCAACAACACTGGTAGGAATATGGTGAGCTTTAAAGTCCCGACAGAAATCAGTCCAAGTAATCACTCGACCTCCTCTGGAATCCTTGTATTGCTGGAACCAATCAGCTGCTTGATCCTTGAGCTGAAAAGAAGCGAACTTGACATAGTCCTTAGGCCTGACATTGCTGCATTCAAAATGCTTGTTGATATCCACGAGCCAATCATCGGCGTCTGTGGCCTCGACACAGTAGCTGAAAGACTTCGGCTGATTTGTAAGGAATTGGTTGAGGGTAGGAAATTGAGGCTGATGATTGAACTGCCCTTGACCTGGATTCCCTTGGTTGCCTTGGCCTTGGTTGCACTCTTGCATGAGCTGGATCATCATCTGGGCATTGGCGTTTGTGGCTACCATCAAAGCTTGCCATGCCTCCGGAGGCAGAGGTGGAGGTGGAGGGTTCACCTGAATCCCATCATTGCGTTCCGGATTCTGACGCGTTGGCGGAGCCATCCTGGAGAGGGTGACATCCGTTAGCATCTTGATAGACAGATAGACAAGTTGAATCAACGGATAGAAATTGCAACATATAGTCTTCACAACAAACATTCGAACAAGGATGAACGAATGAAATTCCAAAGCAAACATCACACGTCCATTAAGGTGAGAAGCCACTTGATAAGAGATTGATGAATGAAATAAACAAGGTACAACTGGAACAAATAAGTGGTAAGGATTACCCAATCACAAACCAAATATCTGCAAGAAGAAATGCTAGAGCTACTTGAATCCCACCTATAAACTCCCGAAACTTTCCGGTTATGCAATCAGGTGTTGGGGATACAGGGGAAGCAACATATCTCACCCAAACTAACAATCCCTACATCCAGCTGTATCCATCCGTCAACACATAACCAAGAAACCTTCGGAAATCGTGTACCTCAACCTTCGAAAAGCATCCATTATACGAGTTATGGCAATACTCCCGAACTCCCGCCCTAGTACTGGGTGGTGTCGAGGTTATCTCACCAACAACTGCATAAAAGAGATTTTCGATGTCGGTAAAACTCAGGTATTCCAGAAATGCAACGATAAAATTGTGACGACAACACCTCGGAGCTCAACTCCCCGGGTCAAAGCCACATAATAGACAGGAGGCACCAAGAACAATGTTCTCGTCACAAAACCATCGGAACGATTCCAAGACGAAGATGAAGACGAAGAAGAAGAAGAAGAAGAAGAAGAAGACTCAAAACATTTTTGTTCTAGACTCAACATCGCCAGCAAACAATCAAGCAGGGGGCTCCTAAGTCGGGGATGGCTCTGATTACCAACTTGTAACACCCACGATGCGGCTATATCTCCCACGTGTCGAAGCACGACTTAGAGGCATAACCGCATGGTGGTTTTGTCGCAAGAAGGGTCATCTTCACACAATCCCATGTAATGAACAAGAATGGGATAAAGAGAGTTGGCTTAGAATCGCCACTTCACACAATACATAAATTAAGATCATACATCATTCAAAATACACTCATAGACCGACTACGGTCAAAACCAAATGAGAAGAAGACAACCCCAAATGCTAGATCCCCAATCGTCCCGACTGGGCTCCTCTAATGATCATCTGGAAACGAAACATAGTAACGGACAAGGTCCTCATCAAACTCCCACTTGAGCTCGGTTGCGCCATCTGCGCTGGTATCCTCGGCACCTGCATCTGTTTTGGTAGAATCTGTGAGTCACGAGGACTCAGCAATCTCACACCCGCGAGATCAAGACTATTTAAGCTCATAGGTAGGTAAAGGGGTAATATGGTGGAGCTGCAACAAGCACTAAGCATATATGGTGGCTAACATACGCAAGTGAGAGCGAGAAGAGAAGCAACGCATCGGTCGAGAAGCTAGTAGTGATCAAGAAGTGATCCTGAAACTACTTACGTCAAACATAACTCAAACCGTGTTCACTTCCCGGACTCCGCCGAGAAGAGACCATCATGGCTACACACGCGATTGATGCATTTTAATGAAGTCAAGTGTCAAGTTATCTACAACCGGACATTAACAAATTCCCATCTACCTCATAACTGTGGCCACGGCTTTCGAAAGATAATATACCCTACAGGGGTGTCCCAACTTAGCCCATCACAAGCTCTCATGGTCAATGAAGGATATACCTACTCCCGGGAAGACCCGATCAGCCTTGGAATCCCGGTTCGCAAAACATTTCGACAATGGTAAAACAAGACCAGCAAAGCCGCTCGATGTGCCAACAAATCCCGATAGGAGCTGCACATATGTCGGTCTCAGGGAACACCAGATAGGTCAGCCTACGAGTAAAACCAGACCTCGAGTTGCCCCGTGGTGTCCCTGCAGTCTGCCCGTTTCGTACCAACACTCGAAGGAGCACTGGCCCGGAGGGGGGGGTTAAAATAAAGATGACCCTTGGGCTCACGAAACCCCAAGGGAAAAAGGCTTAGGTGGCAAATGGTAAAACCAAGGTTGGGCCTTGCTGGAGGAGTTTTATTCAAAGCGAACTGTCAAGGGGGTCCCATAAATCACCCAACCGTGTAAGGAACGCAAAATCAAGGAACATAACACCGGTATGACGGAAACTAGGGCGGCAAGAGTGGAACAAGTCACCAGGCATAAGGCCGAGCCTTCCACCCTTTACCAAGTATATAAGGTGCATTAATTAAACAGGAGATATTGTGATATCCCAAAATATCCATGTTCCGACCAGGAACAAACTTCATCTTCACCTGCAACTAACAACGCTATAAGAGGGGCTGAGCAAAAGCGGTGACATAGCCAAACAAGGGTTTGCTAGGACAGGATGGTTAGAGGTTTGACATGGCAATAGGGAGGCATGATAAACAATGGCAGGTAGAGCTAACATAGCGATAGAGCGAATACTAGCAAGCAAAGATAGAAGTGATATCAAAGGTATGGTCATCTTGCCTGCAAGGTTCTCAGAGTTGTCGAAGGCTTGGTCCTCATTAGCGTACTCAGCAGGTTCCTCATGCACGTACTCGTCTCCCGGCTCTACCCAAGGCAAGAACACAAGCAAAGGAACCACAATAAATCATGGTGCAATGCACAAGCAACATGATGCAATACATGTCATGATATGCGAGATGTGATATGCAATGCATATGCGTGCTTCGGGAGGAAAAAGGATGAGCAAGGAATCAACTTGGCAAACCAAGTATGTCACTGGAAATATGAGATGATTTTGATTGAAATCGATATAAGGATCACCGGGAACGGATGCACGGTTTGCAAATGGCAAGCAAAACAAGAATGGCACAAAGCTGCGATTAACAGCACGATGCTATTTAGCATGCAACAAGAAACTATGCTACTGCACCCCAACATAAAAACAAAACATATGGCAGTGATATAAAGGAGATGCTTAACAAAATAGGAACACTGAGCTATGGCTAAATCACATCACAACAGGTTCAAACAAGCATGGTGAAAGTGCAAAAAATATGAGGTTGGACATGGCATAAACAGCATGACGAAGCAATGTTCAGAGCAAGTTATCAACAAGCTACAGGAACTTATAATAGCAGAACAAGGCATCGCATGAATCTACTCAAAGCATAGATCAAAAATCCCTTACTGACCATAAGCCAAAAAGGATCACAAAATATGATGGCACCCATGTAAACATAGCAAGTTTTGTTAACAAATTTAGCAAACAGAGCACGCCATTGACAGAATTACGAAGGCACCTTCGCGAGCTCGATGCACTCACTACAGAGCATTTCATGATAAACTAAGAATACATCCATCAAGAAGACATGGCATAGAAGTTATACACGGCAATAACAACATCATAGCATACACGGATCAACTAGAACAACCTTGGGAAAATTGAATAACGTGTAAACAATCTGCCAGGAAACATTTTGAAGCAAAAGTAGAGCACGAAAATGACATGCTAGACTACTCCATAATTGCAACCAGGGGCATGGATGGATAGAGCATAACCATATGTTCAAAATACCCTTACTGAAGTATCTCAAAATATGCATGGATCTCTCTGTAGCATCAAGTTTACATGGCATGAAAATAACAGAAGAACAGGGACTAAAATCAGCAATATCACGAAGCCTAGTTTGCATGCTTGTGCTAGTCACCACATTGATCACAAAAATACATGGCAAGTACCTCTGCAAAGAAGACATGGCATAGTTCAACTCACATGTAGGGCTCCAGTTCATAAGATGCACACATCAATCATGGCAAAAATGACAAAAGTGCATGTTCTGATAAGAATCTGAAACTAACATTATGAAGCACTCTACCAAGAACATTTAGGGCATCAAGATGAGCCAAATGAAAATGATGCAATGATACTAAATGATGTACTCTTCGAGGCGAACAATTCGGTATGCTACACGCCCAAAAGGGAGTAGCATGCATGGAGTTACGATGCGATGAACAGGGGACCATAATGCAAAATATTTCGGGACTTGGTGGAAAAAGGACCTCGAGGGGGAAAAGTCAACTCGCCGGAATCTTCGCCGGAGTTGAGGAAGGTGACCGGAGAGGCGACGGAGGGGGCCGGGCTTGCCGGATCCGGAGCTCCCGCGGCCGGATCTGGCCGGAGGAGAGGCGACAGAGGCGCGAAGGCGCGATGGTGCGGCGGCGACCGGAGGGAGCCGGCGGACGTCGCAGGAGCGGCGGCGGGGCCTGGGCCGGTCGGAGGCGGAGGCGCGGGGCGGCGCCCGGTCGGAGGCGGCGGCGCGGAAGACGGGCGGCGATGGGG
>NC_057804.1:205331648-205404155 GCF_018294505.1 Triticum aestivum | reverse complement strand
TGAAGTGCGGCAGCGGAGGCGCGGGCGCGCCGGCGGGCGACACCGGCGAGCGGCGGCGCGGGGCTGAGGCACGGGCATGAGGCGGCGGCGGATGGGCCCGGGCAGGCTCCGGATGGGCCCGGTGGGCCGGCGCGGCTATGGGAGGAGAGAGAGAGGGCGCAGGGTGACCTGGCATGCTCCTATTGGCTGGGGCGGCGGCGGCGGACGCGTCCGGCGCGGTCCGGACGTGTCAGGCGGCGCGAGGGGAGCGGGGCTAGGGTTTGATCCGGAATTCGGAGTTGGAGGTGTTTTTATAGGTAGAAGGAGCTAGGAGTGTCCAAATGAGGTGTATTTTTCGCCCACATGATCGTGATCCGACGACGGAGAGCATGGAAGTGACTTAGATGGGTTATTGGGCTGTTTTGGAGGGGTGTTGGGCTGCAACTCAAAAAGGCCTTTGCGGTTATGCGGTTAACCGTTGGAGTACCAAACGAGCTCCAAATGACCCGAAACTTGACAGGCGGTCTACCGGTGCTATACCAGGGCCACTTGGCAAGGCTCGGTCCATTCCGAGAACGTTTAACACCCGCACACGAAAAGAGACAAAAGGGGTGCGCCGGTGCATGTGGGAGTGTCGGATTGTGAAACGGACAACGGGGTAAATGCTCGGATGCATGAGACGAACACGTATGCAAATGAGATGCACATGATGACATGATATGGGATGCATGACATGAATAAAAAGCAAAACAAAAGACAAATGCCCAACCATGGAGGGAATATCATAACCATAGCCGAAAATGGCAAGAGTTGGAGTTACAAAGATGGAAAGTTACATCTGGGGTGTTACACGGCGCCCGACACCTAGTCGGACCTGTCATCCTGTCGCCCGCTACCCTCGTCGTCGCTGATTTCACTGCCGTTGTCTTCCTCGCCACTCTCGCTTGAGGAGGAATCTTCATCGTCAGAGGAGCTCTCCACGCAGCACCTCACGTGGGTCCCGAAGTGCCCGAAGATCTTGACGGAGAGGAGGCCACCCTCCATTAGTTAGAAATAGAGAGCGATCTCGTCCGTCAATCTGTGGAGGTGGGTGAAGGTCTTCCACCCTCGGTGAAGATACATAACGTGAGGGGCAGGGAACTCGATGTCGACCCACGTGGCACTGTTCCCACAACCCCTCATGTGCAGCCGCAGCGCCTGTGGCGGATCCAGCTCCATCTCCCGCGCAAATGGGGTCGCAAGGCAAAGACGACGATGCGGCGGATGGCGCAGCCTGACGAAGAATTCGCAGGGGTTGTCCCCGGCGTGGCCCTCCATCGGAGGAGGGGCTGCTGGAGGAGGTGAGGCGGATCTGCCGCCCCGTCCTCCTCTCCCTCGGGCACCGCGACGGACTTGACCTCGCCCCCTCCCCTTCCTCTAGCGGCCGGCTCCGCCGCTACGAGCTCCTGGGGAGGGGCGATGCGCTGTCTGGCCGAGACCCTCGCCGCCACCGATGATGCGTCGCCACGCCCCCTCGCCATGGCAGAAGAAGAAAGAAAGCAAGAATGGGGAGAGGCAGATGGCGAGAGGCTGAGGGGCACCGTTCCTCCTGCTCCCCTCTTTATAAAGGGGCGGGGGCGAGGCCCGGCCGCCCCCTCTCGGCCAATCCGGCTTCTTGAAGTGACAGCAAGCGTGGCCGTCGACCGCCCTCCCCGCTCCATTGAAGGCTCGTGGGAATTGACCCGCACGCGCGCGACTACCCACGTCCCGCGCGCCTGCCATTCGCTCTGCATTACGCATGCAGCGAACATGGCACAAGGGGCGGGCGCAGTGGGATGCTTGGAACGACGGTTCCCGAGCAAGGGCAGTAAATGGGAGGCGGCCTTGCGGTCTCGAAGAGACACGCAAGCCGCCTCTTTACTGTCCACCACAAGGTGATGCCAGCGCGCCCACGTCATGCGCGCGCACGACCCCCACGTCGCGCGTTCAACGCGGGTCGCGAGGAAGCGCAGCAGACGGAACAGTGGCAGTGGTAAAAATCCGCCCCAACTGCCCGCGCACCGTTCTGGGCCTAGCCCAACAACGTGCTGCGCTTATGTGTGGCCCAGGCCCGGGGGCTCCTATCGGTGTACAAAAGTAGGGGCTCTGCTTTTGACCCCTTTACTTGTGCACGGGCAGTCAGAGCGTCCCGCCACGGCCACGCATAACATGGTAGGAAAGGGGAACCGGGGAGAAGCCGAAGCCACAAGGACGACCGAAGCAACAACAAGGACCAAGTCCACAAAGATCAGATAGGCGTAGCAGGTTCCCTCGGCAAGGACTCTTGACGGGGCAGCCTCAAAAGCCCCGGCAAGACCCTTGCCGGGGCAGCTCGCCCACGCCAACAGAAGTGAGCCACCCTTGTGCCCACCAGCGCTCGAGAAAAGCGTTGGGACAAGGCTCGGGAGGCACCTCCGTGGTGGCATGCAGATCTTTGTGAAGACATAAAATGATCAAGATCAAAATAGGATAGGAAGGCAACTATCCTCACCGAAGGAACCCACAAGACCCCCGGCAAGATCCTTGCCAGGGGAGCCAGCGCGCCACGGCAAGACCCTTGCCGGGCCACCTGGCAAGACCCTCGCCAAGCGCACCGGCAGGGCCACCACCAAGCGCGCACAAGACAAGTCACCGCCACCGTTCTCTTGCAGCTGCCGACCCAACCAGTTGGGCAGGCACCTGCGTGGCAACATGCAAACGTTCATGGAGGCTCCACCACCGCGCCACCTCAGCTGCCTGCCTGCGTACATGGCACCACATGCACCGCTGGCCAGGGGCGCATGTCGGAGCGAGGAGGAGCGGCGACGGACGGGACGGGCCTCTCCCCCATCCCCGATAAAGCAAAGGGACACCTAAGCCTCACATTAAATGCATCTTGTCCTGTAATACTAGCGATAAACTCGTAGTACTGTAGCACTTTCCACCTCCTGTGTGCCACTTTGGCAGCCCCTTTGGCCTATAAAAGGAGGCCCATGGCACACAGAGAAAGGATTCGGCTCTTTCGAACTTAGCAGCACCTAGAGCTAGTTCAAGAGCTCAAGGACACTAACACATCCACCAAAGTAGGATCGTAGGGTTTTACGCATCGCTGCGGCCCGAACCTGGGTAAATCCCTCTGTGTCGTCCGCTAGTCCTGCTCTCCTCACGATCCCTGCGCCCCGCAACCGTAGAAGGGATTCCAGTGATTCCATAGGTTTCGTTTCCCACCGACAGTATGAAAGATCACAGGAAATAGGATAGCCCTGATCAAGTATACATAAGCATAAAAAGTTCAAACAAGCTGATTGTGCATTTTCTTTTTCAATGTGATACGCAATAAGTCAGCCTGTAACACAATATCACAACTACTCAAAGGTGAGAACTAGGAACATGCCATGTATCTTTCAAATGTAAATGATTATCAGTGCCAATCATCCATTGCTGACAAACCTAGATAGAGTGTAATATAAACTTGTACATTCTGTTAAGTGGCTCATTCCAATCATAATCGTACCATGGCATAGAAAACAATCCAGTGACCTCACTGGTACAATTTAACCTCATTCTGGAATGGTCAAATTGCTCCTGCATTGATGCATCCAATCATGCATGCATGTAATGGACTAGAGTAATGTGACACATAGACAGAGAATCTGTTCATAGCGCCTTAATTGGGTGGACAAACAAGTTCAAGGAAGCTAGATCAGTTAGTTGTTGGCTGTCACCGATGACAAGAACTAAATGAGCAACTTAGATTCATTTGGTCGGATTGGATTAGATTGATGCTGACAAAGTGATAATGGGAAGGTAATGAGCACATACAACTGGCTCTAGTATACCGCCATGCATGAGCACTTGTTAATTTTTGTATTCATCACAGCAACCTATAACAATCCGAAAGAACACATATATATTGAACAAAATCAATAGCCAGGAATAGATGACTTAATAGTTCATGTTTGTCAACAAAACAATAATGGACATCTCACAGTGAGTTAACTATGTAATGAATTTAGTAAAACACATACTAGCATTCGGTGCTACAAGAGACAAAATGGGAATCTAAGTATCCCAACATCCCAACTTGGTAAATCCGGTCAGGTCAGTCCAGCACTGTGATCCTGTAATGGGGCCAAGAAGAGGAGTGCTAACTAGGCTTTGGCTTGCTATGATGCGAGCTGATTGCAAATCTAGCAGAACAGCGCGGCGATAAAAATAAGGAAACAGAGATGGCGGTGAGCAGGGCGGGGAGGGGAAGAAGGACCTTTTGTGGCACGTCATTGTGGTCGGGATGGACGATGCCGTCCTGGTCGAGGTTGAGGTCAGACTCAACGACGTCCTCGTCGAGCCCGTCAGGATCGGGGGTGGGGTTGCGCATGTCCTGGTCGTCCTCCCCCTCCCCCTCCTTGTCGTCTTCATCGTTGATGTCGTCCATGTAGGTCGCCTGCACTTCCAAATCCAACACAGTAAGTGGATCTGAGAAGCAAGAAAAGGAGGGGATCTGGACCGAGCGGAGGAAGGGGAAGGGACGGCGAATCGGACCTTGGGGCGGGCTTGGGGGATGCGGCGGTGGAGAGGTTGGCGCCGAGTCACGAAAGAGGGCGAGAGCAGGGTCGGCGAGGAGTACCGGTTCCTTCGTGCACACCATGCCTGGTGGTAGGATCTAGTTCTCTGACGATGCGTGCATGCAGGGGTGGACCTGGGGCCTCCCTCCTTCCCCTCCCTAGGAAGTGAGGGCGGTGGGTGTTGGTTATTGAGGGAAACAAGGTCGTCGCCGTGGTTGGGGAGACGAGGACGCTCGAGGTCACCGCTGCGGTGGCACTACGGTGCCAGCCAGGTGTAGATGAGCGCGGAGAGAAGTTAGGGTGATAGCGAGAGGACGGCGGCAGAGGGGCTCGCAGCCATGGTGGCTGGTCGGTCTCGGAGGAGGGGCACGCGTGGGTGGCAGAGGGGCGTGCGGGTGATCATGTGGCTAAGGATGGAGAGAGGAAGGAGAAGAGAGCAAGGGGAATTGACTGCTGCCCGCAAGCGAGGAGATAAAGAAAGAAGCGGAGGTGGATGGAAAATGTCTACAAGGACAAAGCTAGGGTTTCGGTTTAGCAGGGCTTGGGGCTAAGGACTGTTGTTGGATCCGCGGGCATCCAACGATGTTCCATGCACGATCCGCTTGAGATGCCCATGAACCATTCAGAATGCAGTACACATGTGCAATGTTATGACCATTTAAATTGGTCGTAGTTGAATAAAAATAACATGTTAAAATCATGCAAGCTATTTTATGACCTGAGAAATTCAAAAACAATCCAAAAAAATGGAAACCTTCTCATTGTGTCACCAAATGTGGACTAGCTTTCAGGAAAAAAACATGGAATAAAATAAATATCTTTAAAAAGGTGTCCTGAGAAATGAGTTTTTTACCAAAAAAAACATTTTGTTTTTTTAGAGTGCAAAAATTGATTTCCCTATGAAGAACCTCCTAACATGGAATAACATAAATACCTTTGAAAATGTGTCCTGAAAAATGTTGCTTAAGAAAGTTTTCATTTTCGTTGGATGAAAATCCATTTTCCATTTTTCGAGTGCCCAAAATGAGTTTTTTGTGAAGGATCTATCATATATTTCCAACCCCTCCTGGCTTTCCCTGCGCGCCTAAGAAGGCAAGGGCGCGGCGGCTAGGGCAGAGGCCCAAGGTGGCCTCCGACCCCTTGGGGGAGCCCTAGGCTGCCTCCCCTCCTCACCCCCACCTATATATATATATATATATGTGTGTGTGTGTGTGTGTGTGTGTGTGTGTGTGTGGAGGGAGAGGGGCAACACACACCACGATCCCCAAGCCATGTGTGGTGGCCCTCTCCCTTTAGATCGTCCTCGGTCATATTTTCGTAGTGCTCGGCTAAGCCTTGTCGAGATAGTTGCATCACCACCATCACCACGCAGTCGTGCTGCCGGAACACATCCACTACTTCGCCCCTCTTGCTCGGTCAAGAAGGCGAGGATGTCATCGAGCTAAACGTGCGCTGAACGCGGAGGTGCCGTATGTTCGGTACTTGATCGGTTGGATCGAGAAGGTGTTTGACACATCAACCCGTTGATAAAGGCTTCCGCTTTACAGTCTACGAGGGTACATAGACATACTCTCCCCTCTCATAGCTATGCATCTCCATGGATAAATCTTGCGTGTGCATAGATTTTTTTCCATGCAACGTTCCCCAACAAAAATGAATAGAATGTAGCTCATGCTTAAACATCACACTGTATAAATGTGTAAAACCGAAATAAATGGCATGTTTTAACTACACCAGGCATAACAGGAACCAAATATAGCCATTCAAATTGGTATTGATGAAATCGAGCTGCACAGCTCCAACTTTCACATAATGAACATCACATTGTGAATGACTAAAATAAATAAGGCATATATGATTAGTATAACAACCAAATATAGCCATTGAAAACTGGTCAGAGGCTCACTGCCGCCAACCTAATAAGCAAATACAGATAAATACGACATATGCTTGAAAACTAGACAAATGCTCACTGGAACCAACCTAACAAGCAAATACAGATAAACAAGGCATCTCTTGAAAACTAGCCTAATGCTCACTTCAACCAACCCACTTCAACCAACCTAACAACCAAATATAGATAAACAAGGCATCTGCTTGATAACTGGACAAATGCTCACTATAGCAAACCTAACAACCAAATGCACATAAATAAGGCATCTACTCACTATAAACAGCCAAATATAGCCATTCGTGAAACTGAAGTGGACCATTCATACATAAACATGACATAACCCTATTAAACATTACATTTTTGCGTAACTTGAATAATTAAACATGGCACAGTTAAAACATCGCATGGCAAACGCTACTACAACAAAGGGTACAGGGTCACTAGCTAGAAAAAGTAAGATTTGCTGATAGGATGTTGCCTCACTTGTCATGGGCGGGATCCTTCCAGTTCGAATAGCACAAACCATGGTGCGCTCTCTGATGTTGCAGATGGGTTGTTTCACCTTGGAAGACCATTTGTGGGTGCCCTCCTTGTGGTCGTGGTCAATGAGATCTGACATGGAAATTGAGGATCCCAAGTTGTCGTCGTAGAACGTGATGAGGACATCAATAGCATTGTTACACCCACAACCCCTGCATAATAGACCAACTACTAGAGCTCCTGCACGCCAATTAAATTACCAGGTACTTCCGTTTCTTGGTCATGTGTCGTGGTTCACCTATGGGGCCATCGGCCCTTTGTGGTTCAGCAAGGGGGGAGGGCATGTTGTACAAAGAGCGGAGGCCGTAGTGTAGCACGGCAGCGGTGGCACAGGCAGTTTTTACCCAGGTTCGGGCCGTCGTGAGGCATAAAACCGCACTCCTACGTTGGTGGATTGGATGGAGGACCATGACGAACGCGCATCGCTCAAGACCGGCAAGGTCACCTCGGGGAGAGCTGCTACGCTCGTATGAGAGTACAAGGGTCTGAATCCTTTCTAAGGTTGCCTCAGCCCTCCTTTTATAGGTCAAGGGATTACCACAATGGCAAAACAGTCATTATCCAGTGATTACATAGCCACAGTGCTATCATACCTAACTCTGCAAACAGGACAAGGCGCATTAAATGCACCGCTTAGTGTCATGTCGTGGATGCAGCCCGGCAAGCCTTGCCACGCCATTCAACCACCTTCTCATCTGCTTGCTTGACACGCCCCTGGATGGGTGTCATTTAGGGGTGATCTTCATCAGAAATGGCTTCCACGTGCCAAATGACACCCACTTAATCACTTGGGAGCTCGACACCGCACCGATAAGTGACTTTTGTTGTTGTGAGGTGGAGCGGTGGAGCCTTGGCGAGAAAGCAGGACACTAGCATCCTGGCAACCCTTGTCGGGGAGGTCTTGGGACTTGCTCTTGGCGTGGCCTTGACCTGACCAGGCTTGCCTGCCCGGCAAGGGGGATCTTTCCCTTAGTGATATTTTGTTCCTTCGGCTTGTATTGCTCTTGCTGATCCGCCCTTTGATTTCTCAAAGAGTTATCCCTTCTACTTGGCCTTGTCTTGGATATTGTAACCTTGCCCTTGAGCCTGTGTACAGTCCGGGCAACATACACCAGGGTTTGTTGCACCGACATCATCATTATAATGTTCATGAGAATATGATGTTGCCTAAATTAGGTATATTTGTTTTCCTTAGAAATGAAGGGCCTAGCTTGGACAAGAAGGATGAACATTGGAGCAAGAACAAGCATGCAGATGATGGCATACCCAAGGGGAACAGGAACTGAGTTTCAAGTGATGATTTCAGGACTTTGAAGCCACCCTAGTGAGTGCATGAAGGCTTGGACGAAATATACGAGATGCCACTTCACAAATTTCGTCCAAGGGCCATTATAGGTGATGTGTCACCTTATTATTAGGCCAGTCCCATCTAATTCGAAATACTTAAGTATAGGATGATTTTAGAGTCCGCATGTGTGGGGAAACAAAGTTAGTTGGTTTCGTACCCCTCCTAAAAGGGGCCATGAAATCCCCCCTCCTACTCCTCCATATATACAACCCTTAAGCCGTCGTTTAGACTTTGGGTTTTGTTTAGATTAAAAGGTTGCCATAGCTGCAACTTCGCATACTTCGTTTGTGTTCCACGACCAGACCAAGACGTCACCGAACCCCATCTTGAACAATAAAGTTCATCTTATATTCGCAATATCCAGATTGCAATCTAAGTTTCTTGCCTGTTCTTCGTTTGCTTGCAGCAAATAGACCCTCATGGTCAGGCTGATCATGCTCCGGCATGTTCAATAATATCTTGGAGTTGGTTTAGCGATTGCTAAGGCATCCAAGCCAGGTCTATGCATAGATGGTATGCACGAGTAGAACACAAAGGAGTTGTGGGCGGTGATGGTCATACTGCTTACCACCAATGTCTTATTTTGATTCGTCGGCATTGTGGGATGAAGCAGCCGGGACCAACCTTGGTTCCACCAACTTACATGCAACTTGTTCTGCATAAAGGTGGCTGGAAGGTGTGTGTTTCTCCTACTTTAGTTGAATCGAATTTGACTACAACCGGTCCTTGAAGAAGGTTAAAATAGCAAACTTGATAATCACCGTTGTGGTTTTGCTTAGTTAAGAACGGTTCTTGCTAGAAGCCTATAGCAGCCACGTAAAACTTGCAACAACAAAGTAGAGGGCGTCTAATTTGTTTTTGCATGGCATGTTATGATGTGATATGGTCAAGATATGATGTGATATACTTTGTTGTATAAGATGATCATGTTTTGTAAAATCGACAACCGGCAGGAGCTTGAGGGTTGTATCTTAATTATTGTATGAAATGCAAGAGCCATGTAATTTCTTCACTTTATCGCTATGCATTAGCAATAGTTGTAGAAGCAATAGTTGGCGAGATGACCCCGACGCAACGATGGAGATCAAGGTGTCGAGCCGGTGATGATGGAGATTATGATGATGCTTTGGAGATGGAGATCAAAAGCATAAGATGATGATGGCCATATCATGTCACAGCGGTAGCATTATAAGATGATCCTTTCACTAAATTTCAAGAAAGGTGTTCTCCCTGGGTATGCACTATTGCCAAAGTTCGTCATTTCGAAGAACCTCATGATGATCGGGTGTGATAGACTCTATGTTCACATATAACGGGTGTAAGATAGTTTTGCAGATGCAGAATACTTGGGTTAAACTTGACGAGCCTAGCATGTACAGACATGGTCTCAGAACACTGGAGGCCGAAAGGTTGAACGTGAGTCATATAGTAGATATGATCAACATAGAGATTTCACCATTGATGACTACCGCATCTCACGTGATGATCGGACATTGGTTAGTTGATTTGGATCATGTATCACTCAGATAACTTGAGGGATGTTAATTTAAGTGGGAGTTCATTAGTAATTTGATTAATTGAACTTAACTTATCATGAACTTAGTCTTAATAGATTTTCCATATCTATGTTGTAGATCAGTGGCCCGTGCTACCATTGCCGTGAATTTTAATGCGTTCCTAGAGAAAACTAAGTTGAAAGATGATGGTAGCAACTATACGGACTGGGTCTGTAACTTGAGGAATATCCTCATTGCTGCACACAAAAATTATGTCCCTGATGCACCACTAGGTGACAAGCCTATTGTAGGAGCTACTGCAGATGTTATGAATGTCTGGCAGACTTGATTTGATGACTACTCAATAGTTTAGTGTGCCATGCTTTACGGCTTAGAACCGGGACTTCAAAAATGTTTTGAATGCCACAAAGCATACGAGATGTTCCAAGAGCTGAAGTTCATATTTCAAGATAATGCCCAGGTTGAGAGATATGAAGTCTCCAACAAGTTCTATAGTTGCAAGATGGAGCAGAACAGTTCTGTCAATGAACACATACTCAAAATGCCTGGGTATCATAACCACTTGACTCAGCTGGGAATTGATCTTCTAGTTGAGAGTGTTATTGACAGAGTTCTTCAGACATTGCCACCAAGCTACAAGGCTTTGTGCCGACCTATAATGTGCAACGGATGACGAAAATGATTCCTAAGCTCTTCGCAATGCTTAAGGCCGCAGAGGTAGAAATCAAGAAGGAGAATCAAGTGTTGATGGTTAACAAGACCACTAGTTTCAAGAAAAAGGGCAAGGGAAAGAAAGGGAACTTCAAGAAGAATGGCAAGCAAGTTGTCGCTCCCGTGAAGAAGCCCAAATCTGGACCCAAGCCTGAAACTGAGTGCTTCTACTGCAAAGGGAATGGTTATTGGAAGAAGAACTGCCCCGAATACTTGGTGGATAAGAAGGATGGAAAAGTGAACAAAACTATATTTGATATACATGTTATTGATGTGTACCTTACTAATGCTTGTAGTAGCACTTGAGTATTTGATACTGGTTTTGTTGCTCATATTTGTAACTCGAAACAGGAGCTACGAACTAAATGAAGATTTGCTAAGGACGAAGTGACGATGTGTCTCGGGAATGGTTCCAAGGTCGATGTGATCACCGTCGGCATGCTACCTACATCTACCTTCGAGACTAGTTTTAAACCACAACAATTGTTATTTGGTGCCAGCGTTGAGATGAACATTATATCTGGATCTTGTTTATTGCAGACAGTTATTCATTTAAATCGGATAATAATGGATGTTTGATTTGTATGAGTAATATATTTTATGGTCATGCACCTTTGATGAATGGTCTATTCTTGTTGAATCTCGCCTATAGTGATACACATATTCATAATATTAATGCCAAAAGATGCAAACTTGATATGATAGTGCAACATACTTGTAGAACTATCGTTTAGGTCATATTGGTGTAAAGCACATGAAGAAACTCCATTTTGATGGACTTTTAGAACCACTTGATTATGAATCATTTGATACTTGCGAACCATGCATCATGGGCAAGATGACTAAAACTCCGTTCTCTGGAACAATGGAGCGAGCTAATGACTTGTTGGAAATAATACATACCGATGTATGTGGTCCGATGAGTGTTGAGGCAAGCGGCGGGTATCGTTATTTTCTGACCTTTACAGATGCTTTGAGTAGGTATGGGTATATCTATTTAATGAAACACAAATCTGAAACATTTGAAAAGTTCAAAGAATTTCAGAGTGAAGTAGAGAATCATCAAACAAGAAAATAAATTTTCTATGATTTGATCATGGAGGTGAATATTTGAATTATGAATTTGGCCTTCATTTAAAACAATTGGAATTGTTTCACAACTCACGCCACCTGGAACACCACAGCGTAATGATGTGTCTGAACATCGCAACAGTACTTTACTAGATAAGGTGCGTTCTATGATGTCTCTAACCGATTTACCACTATGGAGTTATCCATTAGAGACAGTCGCATTCATGTTAAATAGGGCACCGTATAAATCCGTTGAGATGACATCGTATGAACTATGGTTTGGCAACAAACCTAAGCTGTCATTTCTTAAAGTTTGGAGATGCGATGCTTATGTCAAAAGGCCTCAGCCTGATAAGCTCGAAGCCAAATCATAGAAGTGCCTCTTCATAGGATACCCTATGGAAAGAATTGGGTACACCTTCTACCACGGATCCAAAGGCAAGATATTTGTTGCCATGAATGGGTCCATTCTAGAGAAGGAGCTTCTCTCGAAAGAAGTGAGTGGGAGGAAAGTAGAACTTGGTGAGATAATTGTACCATCTATCGAATTGGAAAGTAGCACATCAGAGAAAACCGTTCCTGTGATGCCTACACCATTTAGAGAGGAAGCTAATGATGATGATCATGAAACTTTAGATCAAGTTTCTACAGAACTTTGTAGGTCGACTAGAACATGTTCCGCACCAGAGTGGTATGGTAATCCTATTCTAGAAGTCGTGTTATTAGACCACGGCGAACCTACGAACTATGAAGAAGCTATGATTAGCCCAGGTTCCGATAAATGGCTTGACGTCATGAAATCTGAGATAGGATCCATGTATGAGAACAATGCATGGACATTGGTGGACTTGCCGGATGATCGACAAGCCATTGAGAATAAATGGATCTTCAAGAAGAAGACGGACGCTGATGGTAATGTCACTGTCTACAAAGCTCGACTTGTCACAAAAGGATTTCAACAAGTTCAAGGGGTTGACTACGATGAGACGTTCTCACCCGTAGTGATGCTTATGTCTGTCCAAATCATGTTAGCAATTGCCGCATTTTATGATTATGAAATCTGGCAAATGGACGTCAAAACTTCATTCCTTAATGGATTTCTTAAATAAGAGTTGTATATGATGCAACCAGAAGGTTTTGTTGATCCTAAAGTTTCTAACAAAGTATGCAAGATCCAGCGATGCATCTATGGACTGGTGCAAGCATCGCGGAGTTTGAAATATATGCTTTGATGAGGTGATCAAATCATATGATTTTATACAGACTTACGGTGAAGCCTATATTTACAAGAAAGTGAGTGGGAGCTCTGTAGCATTTATGATATTATATGTGGATGACATATTGTTGATTGGAAATGATATAGAACTTTTGGGTAGCATAAAAGGATACTTGAATAAGAATATTTCAATGAAAGACCTCGGTGAAGTTGCTTATATATTGGGCATCAAGATCCATAGGGATAGATTGAGATGGTTAATAGGACTTTCACAAAGCTCATACCTTGACAAAGTTCTGAAGAAGTTTAAAATGGACCAGTCAAAGAAAGGATTCTTGCCTATGTTGCAAGGTGGTGAAATTGAGTCAGACTCAAAGCCCGACCAAGGCAGAAGATAGAGAGAAAATGAAAGTCATTCCCTATGCCTCAGCCATAGGTTCTATCATGTATGTTATGCTATGTACCAGACCTGATGTGTGCATTGCCATAAGTTTGGCAGGGAGGTACCAAAGTAATCTAGGAGTGGATCACTGGACAGCGGTCAAGAACATCCTAAAGTACCTAAAAAGGACCAAGGATATGTTTCTCACTTATGGAGGTGACGAAGAGGTCGTCTTAAATGGTTACCTCGATGCTAGCTTCAACACTGATCCGGATAACTCTAAGTCACAAACCGGATACGTATTTATATTGAATGGTGGAGCTGTCAGTTGGTGTAGTTCCAAGCAAAGTGTCTGGATGAAGCGCATTAAGGAGTCTGGATGAAGGAGTCCATATCCGATCTGGGTGTAATACCGAGCGACAACATTGTAGCAATTGCCTTAGCAAAGGAATCCAGGTTTCACAAGATGACCAAACACATCAAGAGACACTTCAACTACATTCGTGAAAAGGTCAAGGATGGAGACATAGAAGTTTGCAAAATACATACGGATTTGAATGTAGCAGACCCGTTGACTAAACCTCTTCCGTGGGCAAAACATGATCGGCACCAAGACTCCATGGGTGTTAGATTCATTACTATGTAATCTAGATTATTGACTCTAGTGCAAGTGGGAGACTGATGGAAATATGCCCTAGAGGCAATAATACAATTGTTATCATATTTCCTTGTTCATGATAAAGGTTTATTATTCATGCTAGAATTGTATTGATCGAAAACTTAAATACATGTGTGGATACATAAACAAATATTGTGTCCCTGCTAAGCCTCTACTAGACTAGCTCGTTGATCAAAGATGGTTAAGGTTTCCTAACCATGGACATGTGTAATCACTTGATAACGGGGTCACATCATTAGGAGAATGATGTGATGGACAAGACCCATCTGTTAGCATAGCATATGATCGTTCAGTTTATTGCTACTTCTCTCTTAATGTCAAATACATATTCCTTCGACCATGAGATCATGCAACTCCTGGATATCGGAGGAATACCTTGTGTGATATCAAACGTCACAACATAAATGGGTGATCATAAAGATGCTCTATAGTTATCTCTGAAGGTATCTCTTGACTTGGCATGGATCGAGATTGGGATTTGTCACTCCGTGTATCAGAGAGGTGTCTCTGGGACCTCTCACTAATACACATCACAAGAAGCTTGCAAGGAAAGTGACTAAGGATTTAGTTATAACATGATGTATTATGAACTGAGTAAAGAGACTTGTCGGTAACGAGATTGTACTAGCTATGAGGATACTGACGATCGAATCTCGGGAAAGTAGCATACCGACAGACAAAGGCAATTATGTATGTTGTCATAAAGGTTCAACCGATAAAGATCTTCGTAGAATATGTAGGAACCAATATGGGCACCCAGGTTCCGCTATTAGTTATTGACCGGAGAGGCATCTCGGTCATGTCTACGTGATTCTTGAACCCATAGGGTCCGCACGCTTCATGTTCGTTGACGATATAGTATTATATGAATTATGTGAATTGGTGACCGGATGTTGTTCGGAGTCCCCGATGAGATCACAGACATGACGAGGAGCTCTGGAATAGTCCAGAGGTAAAGATTGATATATAGGATGATGCTATTTGGTCAGCGGAAATGTTACCGGATGTACCAAGTATTCTTCAGGTCACCGAAGGGGTTCCCGGAGACCTACGGGGATTATATGGGCCTGACGGGACAAGGGGAGGCACACACCAGCCCACAAGGGGCCGACGCGCCCTCTCCCTCGCCGGCAGCCCTAGGGAAGGAAAGGGGGAGCGGTAGCCCTTCCTGCCTTCACCTCCTCATGGGAGAAAAAAAAGCGGGGCCCCACCCCCTCTTGCCTTTCCCCGCGCGCCTAAGAAGGCAAGGGGGCACGGCTAAGGCAGAGGCTCAAGGTGGCCGTCAGCCCCTTGGGGCAACCCTAGGCTACCTCCCCTCCTCCCCCACCTACATATATGTGTGGGGGACAGGGGCAACACACACCACGATCCCCAAGCCATGTGCGGGGCCTCTCTCCATCTAGTTCATCCTCGGTCATATTTTCGTAGTGCTCGGCGAAGCCCTACGGAGATATTTGCATCACCAGCATCACCATGGCTTCGTGCTACCGGAACTCATCCACTACTTCGCCCGTCTTACTGGATCAAAAATGCGAGGATGTCATCGAGCTAAACGTGTGCAGAACGCGGAGGTGTCGTATGTTCGGTACTTGATCGGTTGGATCATGAAGGTGTTCAATTACATCAACCACGTTGAAAAACGCTTCCACTTTCATGGTCTACGAGGGTACATAGACATAATCTCCCCTCTTGTAGCTATGCATTTCCATGGATAGATCTTGCATGTGCGTAGAATTGTTTTTTGTTTTCCATGCAACGTTCCCCAACAAATATGTACATAATGTAACTCATGCTTAAACATCACACAGTACAAGTGTGTAAAACTGATATAAAGGGCATGTGTTAACTACACAAGGCATAACAGGAACCATATATAGCTGTTCACATTGGTATTGATGAAATCGAGCTGCACAGTTCCAACTTACACATAATGAACATCACACTGTGAGTGATTGGAATAAACAAGGCACATATGATCAATATAACAACCAAATATAGCCGTCGAAAACTGGACACAGGCTCACTACATACAACCTAACAAGCAAATACAGATAAATAGGGCATATGCTTGAAAACTAGACAAATGCTCACTGGAACCAACCTAACAAGAAAATACAGATAAACAAGGCATCTTCTTGAAAACTAGCCTAATCCTCACTTCAACCAACCTGGCAACCAAATATATATAAACAAGGCATCTGCTTGATAATTGGACAAATGCTCACTACAACCAACCGAACAACCAAATACAGATAAACAAGGCATCTACTCACTATAAATAACAAAATATAGCCATTCATGAAACTCAAGTGGACAATTCATACTTAAACATCACATAGCCCTATTAAACATTACATTTTTGCGTAACTGAAATAATTAAACACGACAGACTTAAAACATCCCATGGCAAAAGCTACTACAACAAAGGGTACGGGTTGGCTAGCTAGAAAAAATAGGATTTGCTGATAGGATGTTGCCTCATTTGTCATGGACGGGATCCTTCCTGTTGGAAGAGCACATACCCATGGTGCACTCTCTAATGTTGCAGATGGCTGTTTCACCTGGAAGATCCTTCCTAGGTGGCATCCTCATGGTCGTGGTAGATGAGATCTGACTTGGCAATTGAGGATCCCAAGTCACCCCCATAGAATGTGTTGAGAACATCAACACCATTGTTACACCCATATCCCCTGCTGCTATACATACTGGACGAATTACTAGAGCTCATACACGCCAATTAAATTACCAAGTACTTTGGTTTCTTTGTTATGATTCTAATGTTCACGAGAATATGATGTTTCCTAAATCAAATATATTTGTTTTGCTTACAAATGAAGGGCCTAGCTTGGACATGAAGGATGAACACTGGAGCAAGAACAAGGATGGAGATGATGGCATGCCCAAGGGGAACAAGAACGGAGTTCCAAGTGATGATTTCAGGAATTTCAAGCAACCCTAATGAGTGCATGAAGCTTGGACAAAATATACAAGATGCCACTTCACAAATGTCATCCAGAGGCTATTATAGGTGTTGCGGCACCTTATTATTGGGCTAGGCCCATGTAATTTGAAATACATGGGTATAGGCTATTTTAGAGTCTGTATGTGTGGGGAAACAAAGTTAGGGTTGGTTTTGGACCCCTCCTTCAAGGGGCCACGAAATTCCCCCCTACTCCTCCATATATACAGCCCTTAGGGCGTCATTTAGACTTTGCATTTTGTTTAGATTAAAAGTTCGACATAGCTGCAACTTTGCGTACTTCATTTGTGTTCAAAGACCAGACCAAGACGTCACAGAACCCCACCTTGATCAATAAAGCTTTCATCTTATATCCGCAATATCCAGATTGCAATGTTAGTTTCTTGCTTGTTCTTCATTTGCTTGCAGGAAATAAATCCTGGTGGTCAGGTTGATCGTGCCCCGGCATGGTCAATTACATCTTGGAGTTGGTTTAGTGACTACTAAGGCGCGACGTCCTTGCACGTTCATAGTCGGATCGTCAAAGTCTACTCAACCAAAAATGATAATCACCATCTCATCAAAAGGCGGGACACCTTTGCCTCTATCAAGTGGTATCAGATTTCCCAATTTTTCATAGTTTAGATCAAGTTTGTTCTTCATACCTACAGTCCACAAAAAAGCCAAAAATTAGGGTTAGTTCATCATATCCGAACCCATCTGAGCCTTTGCATAATCTTTTTAGGGTTTTTTGCTTTGTTGAATTTGCGGTTGCATCGTCGTGTCGAGTTGATGGTCTTAGCGTCTAGTCCTTTAGAGTTCCGTGTTCTATCACGGTTTGTCACGCCGCCACCGCACCATCTTCATCGTTGTTGCCATATACCACCACCACCAACATCTTCCTTACCGCTGCCCTATACATCCGCCTCTCCACCACCAATCCGAGTCCACATATACATCCGCATGTCCACCACCAATCTGAGTCCACATATAAATTCACCTACCCACCACCAATCTGAGTCCACATATACATCTTCCTATCCACCACCAATCCGAGTCTTTTCATATTAGGTTTGTTTTCAAGATCCATCTATTTTCAGATTCATGTTTCCTTGTATGAGTAGGTGTCAAAAAAGCGAGTCTGGAGACCCCCGGGAAGTTTTTAGTCCAAAATTTCAGCAGGTGAATTTTTTCCCTATCCTATTTTTCGGTCCCAGGGAGCGTTTTGAGACACTCGCCATCATAGTGATTTTTTGTCGCTCTTTTCGGTCGTCGCTGCCCTGATTTCTGAAAAAAAAAATGTTACAAAAATTTCATCCCTATCCTTTTTTTGACTTGGGAAGAATTTTGAGACACTCGCCATTATAGTGTTTTTTCACAAAAAAAGAGCGCAAAAAAAAAGAGCGAGATTTTTTTTCATGGTGTGCTTTCCCCTTGTTTACGTGCCACATCATGATTTTATTAGTGTTCTAGGCTTGCGTATATAGTACGGTCTAGCTTGGGACCAACACAGTACCGTTGTTGAGCGTTTATTCAACTTTGTATCTCTGAATTCATTAATGTTGACATTTTTGTTACCATATCATAACCCTCCCAGCTCCACATACATCTACATCGTGCGTTTGACACCACCTAGCAATCGCTTTGTCCAAGCTTCGAGAGTTTTGACAACAATGGTTGCTGACCACCACCTGCTGCTATGTAAGAACTAGTAAGAATTTGAGATTTGCTTGATGGATTTGTGACACCCCACCACCACCACTTTCTAGTAGTTTGTAGGATCGGATTTTTCTCATGTGTTTCTGTTGCTGCTAACCATGGCAGGACCACAAGCTGATGAGATTGACTGGGGGAACATGATGGAGAAGGAGCTTCATGATATGTTTTAGCAAATGTTGGGTCAACAGGTGGCAGACATGATGGCCATCTTTGGAAAGGCACTCGCGAGGATTGATGACATTGAGAAGACAATTAACACAAAGTTGGACGCCAAGTTTGATAAGTAATCGCGCGTTTACCACAATGACCACCCGCATCTGATGCACCATTGCAACAACATCAAGAACCACCTCCATGTCGGGATCTAGCAGGGCGAGCGGAGCGTGTTCCTCTTGAGCAAGGACAAACTTCTAGTGCCGCTACTACTGCTGTTGCTGCTTCTATAGCTCCTTCTACTACTGTCACGGAGGAGGACTATTATGAGGATGAGGTTGATGAAAATCAGAACTACGTGCAACCACCAGCACCACCACCACCAGGTCATCATCATGCATATAATCAGAACGGTAGGGCTGCACCACCACGTCACGTATGAGTTCATGAACATCTTCCTAAACTGGAATTGAATATTCCATCTTTTGAGGGTAGATATGTTTCTGATATATATCTTACTTAGGAGTTAGAAACTGAACAACATTTTACATGTTTACAATATCTCGAGGAGAGACGTGTTGCTGCTGATGTTTGTGCTTTCACTAGTTTTGCATGTGTATGGTGGTCTGAACATTGTAGATTATATCCTATTCTAGATACTTAGGCTGCTTTGAAAACTGCTATGTGTACTCGTTGGGTTCCACCATATTATTAACGTGAATTACTTCAAAAACTATAGCGTCTGAGACAAGGAAAAAATTCCGTAGAGGAGTATTATCAGGAATTACAAACTGGCATGATTAGATGTGGTATTGTTGAGGATATGAGGCTATGCTTGCATGTTTTATGGGTGTATTAAATAGAGAGATTCATACCATTTTAGAGTATAGGGAGTATAACAACATCACTCATTTATTCCTTCTTACTTGTAAGGCTGAACATGAAGTGCAAGATCGACAGGCCTTGGCGCGAACTAACTTTTCTGCAGGTCGACCTTCATCATGGACACTGCGTGCATCCTCTACTTCCACACGTTCTGCTACACCGGCACCTCCGTCAGCTGCCACCTCCAACCGTGATACAAGAAAGTTAGCACAACCACCACTATCTATCAAGAGCACACCTTCTGGACCTGCACAGAGCTCTTCTTCATCCATGGCATCAACAGGGCAAACACGTTATAATATTTGTCGTCGTTGCAAGGGTGTAAGTCATTATGCGAGAGAGTGCCCCTCTAAGCATGTGATGATTTCTACTGAGGATGGTGGGTATGAGTCAGCTAGTGACTACGAGGAGGAGACTTTGGCTCTATTTACAAGTGAAGAACACGATGGAGAAGATTCTGAACAAGAGACACAATACATGGTTGCCGAAGACGCTGACGGGTATGAATTAGTTACCCAACGTGTTTTGAGTGTGCAGGTCACACAAGCTAAGAAAAATCAGAGGCACAATTTGTTCCATACAAAGGGAGTTGTGAAGGAACGTTCTGTTCACGCCATCATAGATGGAGGGAGCTGCAGCAATTTGGCTAGCATGGAGATGGTGGAGAAGTTGTCGCTCACAACCAGACCACATTCACATCCTTACTACATTCAATGGTTCAACAATAGCGGCAAGGTTAAGGGAACATGTATTGTTCGTGTGCATTTTAGTATAGCTACATATTGGATTATGTTGATTGTGATGTGGTACCCATGCAAGCATGTTCCTTATTACTAGGTAGACCATGGCAATTTGATACAAATTCTGTACACCATGGTAGAAACAATTAATATACTCTTGTTCATAAGGATACACATTACTTTGCTTCCTATGTCTCCTGATTCTATTTTGAAAGATGATATTAATAGAGCTAGTAAAGCAAAACAGGAGCACAATAAAAGTGAAATCATATTGTGGCAAAAGAATTTTAGCAACACATGAAGCATAATAACAAACCATCTAGTGTTGTTTCTGAAATTAAATTGAAGAGTGGATGTTTACGTGCCACCAAATCGGATATTGATGATCTAGATTATAGCAAATCTGCTTGCTATGCTTTTGTGCGCAAAGAGGCATTATTTTCATTTGAGGACGTGCCTTCCTCTTTGTCTCCTGCTGTACCTAACATTTTGCAGGAGTTTGCTGACGTCTTTCCACAAGACGTGCCACCGGGATTACTACCTACTCAAGGGATTGAACATCAGATTGACTTAATTCTCGGTGCTACACTGCCAAACCGTGCGCCATACCATACCAATCTAGAGGAGACGAAGGATATTATGCGTCAAGTACAGGAGCTGCTTCACAAAGGTTATATACGTGAATCTCTTAGTCCTTGTGTTGTTGTTGTTATACTAGTGCCAAAAAGGATGGTACATCGTGTATGTGTGTTGATTGTAGAGGCATTAATAATATTACTATTTGTTATCGTCATCCTATTCCAAGGCTAGATGATACGCTTGATGAACTGAGTGGCTCTACAATATTCTCCAAAGTTGTTTTGCGTAGTGGATACCATCAAATTTGTATGAAATTGGGAGATGAATGGAAAACAACATTTAAAACTAAGTTTGAATTATATGAGTGGTTAGTCATGCCTTTTAGGTTAACTAATGCACCTAGTACTTTCATGAGATTAACGAACGAAGTTTTACATGCTTTTTTTGGATGATTTGTGGTAGTCTATTTCGATGATATACTGATTTATAGCAGATCTTTGGAGGAACATTTGGAACATTTATGCGTTGTTTTTATTTCTCTACGTGATGCACGTTTGTTGGGTAACCTTGGGAAGTGCACCTTTTGCACTGATTGAGTATCTTTTCTTGGCTATGTTGTTACTCCACAGGGAAGTGAAGTTGATAAAGTCAAGATTGAAGCTATTGAGAGTTGGCCACAACCCAAAACGGTCACACAAGTGAGGAGTTTTCTTGGCCTCGCTGGATTCTATAGGCGTTTTGTGAGAGATTTCAGCACCATTGTTGCACCTCTCAATGAGCTTACAAAGAAGGATGTGCCTTTTGTTTGGGCTACCGCACAGGAAGAAGCCTTCATGATATTGAAAGATAAGTTGACACATGCTCCTTTACTCCAACTTCCTGATTTTAATAAGACTTTTGACCTTGAATGTGATGCAAGTGGAATTGGATTGGGAGGTGTGTTATTACAAGAAGGTAAACCTGTTGCATACTTTTCTGAAAAATTGAGTGGGCCTAGACTGAACTATTCTACGTATGATAAGGAATTATATGCTCTTGTTTGGACTATAGAAACATGGCAACACTATTTATGGCCTAAAGAATTTGTTATACATTCTGATCATGAACCTCTAAAACATATTAAAAGTTAAGAAAAACTGAACCGTAGACATGCTAAATGGGTTGTATTCATTGAGACTTTTCCTTATGTCATAAAACACAAGAATGGTAAAGAAAATGTTATTGCTGGTGCACTCTCTCGTTGCTATACTATGCTTTCACAACTTTACTTTAAGTTATTTGGTTTGGAGACCTTCAAAGAAAATTATTCGCATGATGCTGAATTTAAAGATGTATTGCATAATTGTAAAGATGGGAGACCATGGAACAAGTTCGTCGTTAATGATGGATTTGTGTTTCGTGCTAACAAGCTATGCATTCCACCTAGCTCCGTTCGTCTTTTGTTGTTGCAGGAGGTGCATGGAGGAGGATTAATGTGACACTTTGGCATGAAGAAGACGGAGGACTTACTTGCTACACGTTTCTTTTTGCCAAAGATGAGACGGGATGTTGAGCGTTTTGTAGCTCGTTGCACTACATGTCAAAAAGCTAAGTCACTTAATACTCATGGTTTATATATGACTTTGCATGTACCTAATGTTCCATGGGAGGATATATCTATGGATTTGGTTTTAGGATTACCTCAAACAAAGAAGGGGGGGTTAGAATATTTGTTGTCGTGGATAAATTTTTGAAAATGGCACACTTCATACCATGTCATAAAAGTGATGATGCTGCTAATGTTGCTGATTTGTTGTTTCGTGAAATTATTTGCTTGCATTGTGTGCCAAATACTATTGTTTCAAATCATGACACCACATTTCTTAGCTACTTTTGGAGATGTTTATGGGCTAAGTTGGGGACTAAGCTGCTTTTTATTACTACATGTCACCGCCAAACTGATGGACAAACTGAAGTAGTCAATAGAACATCGTCGACTATGTTTAGGCCTGTTTTGAAGAATAACAAGAAAATGAGGGAAGAATTCTTGCCTCATATAGAATTTTCTTATAATCATTTGTTGCATTCTACTACTAAGATGTGCCCTTTTCAAACTATGTATAATTTCATACCTCGTGCACCTATTGATTTGTTGTCTCTTCCATCTTCAGATAAGGTTAGTTTTGATGCTAAAAAATGTGTTGAATTGATCTTAAAAATTCATGAGTTAACTAAGGAAAACATTGAGCGTGTGAACGCTAAATATAAACTTGCTGGAGATAAAGGTAGAAAACATGTTGTCTTTGCACCTGGAGATCTTGTTTGGTTACATTAGCTCAAGGATAGGTTTCCTGATTTTTCGCAAATCAAAGCTAATGCCATGTGTTGATGGTACTTTTAAGGTGTTAGAGAAAATAAATGATAATGCATATAAACTTGAGCTGCCTGTAGATTTTGGGGTTAGTCCCACTTTTAACATTGCAGATTAGAAGCCTTATTTGGGTGAGGAAGATGAGCTTCCATCGAGGACGACATCATTTCAAGAAGGGGAGGATGATGAGGACATCAATACCATTGTTACACCCACAGCCCCTACTGATATACATACTAGACCAACTACAAGAGCTCGCGCACGCCAATTAAATTACCACGTACTTCCGTTTCTTGGTCATGATTCTAATGTTCATGAGAATATGATGCTGCCTAAATTAAATATATTTGTTTTTCTTACAAATGAAGGGCCTAGCTTGGACAAGAAGTATGAATGTTAGAGCAAGAACAAGCATGGAGATGATGGCATGCCCAAGGGGAACAAGAACGGAGTTTCAAGTGATGATTTCGGGACTTTGAAGCCAGCCTAATAAGTGCATGAAGGCTTGGATGAAATATACAAGATGCCACTTCACAAATTTCGTCCAGAGGCTATTATAGGTGATGCGTCACCTAATTATTGGGACCGGCCCATGTAATTCAAAATACTTAAGTATATGTTGTTTTTGGAGTCCGTATATGTGGGGAAGCAAAGTTAGGGTTGGTTTCGTACCCCTCCTGCAAGGGGCCATGAAATTCCTCCCTACTCCTCCATATATACAACCCTTAGGGCATCATTTAGACTTTGGGTTTTGTTTCGATTAAAAGTTCTCCATATCTATAACTTTGCGTAATTCTATTGTGTTCAACGGCCCGACGAAGACGTCATAGAACCCCACCTTGATGAATAAAGCTTTCATCTTACATTTACAATATCCAGATTCCAATCTCAGTTTCCTGCTTCTTCTTTGTTTACTTGCTGGAAATGGACCCTCGCGGTCAGGTTGATCGTGCTCCGATGTGGTCAATAACCTCTTGGAGTTGGTTTACTAGTTGTTAAGGCGCGACGTCCTTGCACATTCGTAGTCGGATCATCAAGGTCTGCTCCAGCAAAAACGATAATCACCATGTCATCGAAAGGCGAGACACATTTGCCTCTATCAGAATGTGTCCTTCGGAAATGACCAAATGGGCTCGATGGCATACAAGGATCGCATATCCTTGACCGCGCGGCAGAGGAGATCAGCGGCAAGGCCTTTAAAGAGATCGACGGCAGTTGAACCAGAGGGGTTGGGGATGGACCACTTAACCTATGACATGGGTCGCATGAAGTCGTCGCTGTCGATGAGCTTGTTGTCGTAGCCAGGTTTCCCGAGATACAGTAATACGCTAGCCCGCAGACATGAAGCCTTCGGCATGGCAACATAGTCAACGTCCTTGCTGGCTTTCGCGGAGAGGTGTTGCTCCGGGATCAACAGCTTGGGACAAAACGATGGTCATCTCGCCAACGTCCGGCAGAGAGGCCATGATAATCCTCTTTTTTGTCGAACGCTCGTCGGGCTCCCCAGGATATGTGGTCGGGCTTAAGCTGCGACTCTCTGGAATAGGGGATGTGGATCTGGCAGGGAGGGACATTGCAGGCCTCATCTAAAAACTCAGGGGGCGACGGTATGTGAATCGCTGGGTAACCTGAACTTTATTATCTAAGCTAGGAGGCACGGGTAGATCGATAGGGGTTGGCGGCACAGGCGGCGGTGGCACCGGCGAGCTAGGCTTCGAGCGCGGGGGCTATGGAGGGGGCGGGGTGGTGTTTGTGGATACACCCCGGCTACTGAAAATTTTAGTATTCATGGGTGGAGATGGTGGTGGATGAGGGAGGGCGACGGTTCAAATGCCTCAGCTACTAGGATTTTACTATAAGGTCGGTGGTGGAGGGGTGGGGGAGATGATTGAAATACCGTGGCTACTAAAATTTGGGTAAAGGAATTGATGCGGGGCGGGAGCACCCAAGATCGCACATCCTCCTAGAAGAATATGCATGTATGATAATAAGGAAAAGCAGCGGAACCGCCAATTTTTGCATCGCTCAAGGCTGATAGTTTGTTTTTAGATTTCTAGCTAGCTGGTCTATCACACACGGTTCGTCCTAATTTTCATACGCAGACATGGAATTCATCCTAAATAAACTACCCACCTTTACCTTGCGTAGGTTGTGATTTTACAGTGCACTAGCATCGCCACGGTTAAGCCAGTACCTACACCCTTTATTGCGCTTGCACAGTCATGGAGATTTCACAGTGCTTGGGCCAATAGATTGGACCATCATCAAAAATCGCACAAGAGGGGCCACAAAACCAACACCACCTGCATGCGGCCCAAAATGTTGTACGTTGGAAGGGGTGATGTTTTTTCAATATCAAATAATGTAAAATTTAGATATGGCTCCTGACTCTCGATACGGACAACCACCATGAAAGCCAGGTAATTGAGGATGAGATACGTAGGGTATGGTGTCGGTCCAACCCACCAATCCGAGTGTGTGGGAGGGAATCTAGAGAATGCATGAGATCGAACATGTGATGGTGACTCGCCCTAAAACGAACTAGTAGGAATCCATTCATCGCCAAACCCGCTCGTTATCGATCAAAGGGATGATATATATAGACCCCGAGGAGCACACAGATATGTGTGTCATCAAAAAACCGGACAAGGGAGGCATGGTCGATCAGAAGACCCCCTATAGCCTGCATGTGGCCACAAAATATGTATGGGTGGTGTGTGATGTGTTCAAATCCCCAATGCACAACTTTATGTGGCACCAACTACATTACAAACCGAACAACGTACCCCCAAGCCAGGTTCAAGACATACGATGTCGTTTCCCCAACTTCAAGGCGAGGGGGGGTTGTCGTCCAACGCATGTTCTCAAACTTGATTTGGTCTAAAATGGCACACATAGAAATATGAATCCGTCATGGTCAAACCCTTCTCATACATTGGGTCTGTTGGTGTCCTGGTTACGGGGGTACCTAGACTAGCCTCCCTGCGGCCCGCGGCTTGGCTCCATCGACGGCCTGGTACGGACCAGCTTCGACATCCACAACTCAAGACCCTCGCAAGGGGCCAAGACTCGCGAGGCGGACGCTAGATACGGGGGTACCCAGACTTGCCTGCTTGCGGCCTGCGGTGTGGCTCCATCGATGGCCTAGTACGGCCCTGATACGTCTCCAACGTATCAATAATTTTTTATCTTTCCATGCTATTATGTTACCCGTTTTGGATGTTTATGGGCTTTACTTTAGACTTTTATATCATTTTAGGGACAAACCTACTAACCGGAGGCCCAGCCCGAATTGCTGTTTTTTTGCCTATTTCAGTGTTTCGAAGGAAAGGAATATCAAACGGAGTCCAAACGGAATGAAACCTTCGGGAGCGATCTTTTTGGAACACACTTGATCCAGGGGACCTGGAGTGGACGTCAAGCAACAGAGGAGGCGGCCACAAGGGTTTCCAGCGCGGCCCCTAGGGGTGGGCGCGCCCCCCACCCTCGTGGGCCCCTCGATCGTCTACCGACCTACTTCTTCCTCTTATATATACCCATGTACCCTGAAAACATCCAGGAGCACCACGAAAAACTATTTCCACCGCCGCAACCTTCTGTATCCGCAAGATCCCATCTTGGAGCCTTCGCCGGCGCTCCGCCGGAGGGGGAATCGACCACGGAGGGCCTCTACATCATCTCCAAGGCCTCTCCTATGAGTTGTGAGTAGTTTACCATAGACCTTTGGGTCCATAGTTATTAGCTAGATGGCTTCTTCTCTCTCTTTGAATCTCAATACAAAGTTCTCCTCGATCTTCTTGGAGATCTATTCAATGTAACTCTTTTTGCGGTGTGTTTGTCGAGATCTGATGAATTGTGGGTTTGTGATGAAGTTTATCTATGAGAAATATTTGAATCTCCTCTAAATTCTTTTATGTATGATTTGTTATCTTTGCAAGTCTCTTCGAATTATCAGTTTGGTTTGGCCTAGTATATTGATCTTTCTTGCAATGCGAGAAGTGCTTAGCTTTGGGTTCAATCTTGCGGTGTCATTTCCCAGTGACAGCAGGGGCAGCAAGGCACGTATTGTATTGTTGCCATCGAGGATAAAAAGATGGGGTTTATATCATATTGCATGAGTTTATCCCTCTACATCATGTCATCTTTATTAATGCGTTACTCTGTTCTTCATGAACTTAATACTCTAGATGCAGGCAGGAGTCGGTCGATGTGTGGAGTAATAGTAGTAGATGCAGGCAGGAGTCGGTCTACTTGTCACGGATTTGATGCCTATATACATGATCATGCCTAGATAATCTCATAACTATGCGCTTTTCTATCAATTGCTCGACAGTAATTTGTTCACCCACCATAATACTTATGCTATCTTGAGAGAAGCCACTAGTGAAACCTACGTCCCCTGGGTCTATCTTTTATCATATAAGTTTACAATCTACTTTTATTGGCATCTTTACTTTTCCAATCTATATCATAAAAAATACCAAAAGTATTTATCTTATCATATTATCTCTATCAGATCTCACTTTCGCAAGTGTTCGTGAAGGGATTGACAACCCCTTTATTGCATTGGTTGAGAGGTTCTTGTTTGTTTGTGTAGGTGTGTGGGACTTACGAGGAGCCTCCTACTGGATTGATACCTTGGTTCTCAAAAACTGAGGGAAATACTTACGCTACTTTGCTGCATCACCCTTTCCTCTTCAAGGAAAACCAAGGCAAGCTCAAGACATTGCAAGAAGGATTTATGGTGCCCTTCCCCGGGAGGTCTTTGCTCAAGTCAAGACATACCAAGTACCCATCACAAACTCATATAAGTTGTGAGTAGTGTTTGTGCCAAGTAGAACCTATAGGATAACCTACGGTGGTAGTTAATTTGATTCTGCTGAAAAACAGAAACTTTGCACACACAAAAATAATTTTAGTAAATCACATAAATGTGATTTTGCGTTGATTATTTTTTCTGTAGATCAATATAAAAATTTCCCAGGACTTCCTATTTTTGTAGGATTTTTTGAGTTGCAGAAGTATTTGAAAGTTACAGATTGGTATAGACTGTTCTGTTTTTGACAGATTCTGTTTTTCGTGTGTTCTTTGCTTATTTTGATGCATCTATGGCTAGTATCAGGGGGTATGAACCATAGAGAAGTTGGAATACAGTAGGTTTAACACCAATATAAATAAAGAATGCGTTCATTATAGTACCTTATGTGGTGGTTTTTCTTTCTTGCACTAATAGAGCTTATGAGATTTCCTGTAGAGTTTTGTGTTGTGAAGTATTCAAGTTTTGGGTAAAGATTTGATGGATTATGGAATAAGGAGTGGAAAGAGCCTAAGCTTGGGGATGCCCATGGCACGCAAAGATATTCAAGGATAACCAAAAGCCTAAGCTTGGGGATGCCCCGGAAGGCATCCCCTCTTTTGTCTTCGTCTATCGGTAACTTTACTTGGAGCTATATTTTTATTCGCTACATGATATGTGTTTTGCTTGGAGCGTCTTGTATGATATCAGTATTTGATTTTTAAATAACCACAATCATCCTTGCTGAACTTTTGGGAGAAGCCCAGTTGATTTAGAATTTATTAGAATACACTATGTGCTTCACTTATATCTTTTGAGCTAGATAGTTTTACTCTAGTGCTTCACTTATATCTTTTAGAGCACGGCGGTGGCTTTATTTTGTACAAATTGTTGATCTCTCATGCTTCACTTATATTATTTTGAGAGTCTCTTAGACCAGCATGGTATTTGCTATGGTTATAAAATTGGTCCTAGAATGATGGGCATCCAAGTTGGGTATAATAAAAACTATCATAGAAAGTGAATTGGATGCTATGATCAATTTGATACTTGATAATTGTTTTGAGATATAGAGGTGGTGATATTAGAGTCATTCTAGTTTGGTGATTACGAATTTAAAGAATACTTGTGTTGAAGTTTGTGATTCCGTCGCATGCACGTATGGTGAACCGCTTTGTGATGAAGTTGGAGCACAATTTTATTTATTGATTGTCTTCCTTATGAGTGGCGGTCGGGGACGAGCGATGGTCATTTCCTACCAATCTATCCCCCTAGGAGCATGCGCATAGTACTTCTTTTCAATGGCTTGTAGATTTTTGCAATAAGTATATGAGTTCTTTATGACTAACGTTGAGTCCGTGCATTATACACACTTTCTCCCTTCCACCATTGCTAGCCTTTCTTGTGTCGTGCAACTTTTGCCGGTACCATACACCCACCATATACCTTCCTCAAAACAGCCACCATACCTAACTATTATGGCATTTCAATAGCCATTCCGAGATATATTTCCATGCAACTTTCCACCATTCCGTTTATTATGACACGCATCATCATTGTCATATTGCTCTTGCATGATCATGTAGTTGACATCGTATTTGTGGCAAGGCCACCTTCATAATTTTCATCCATGTCACTCTTGATTCATTGCATATCTCGGTACACCGCCGGAGGCATTCATATAGAGTCATATCTTGTTCTAAGTATCGAGTTGTAATCTTGAGTTGTAAGTAAATAAAAGTGTGATGATCTTCATTATTAGAGCATTGTCCCAAGTGAGGAAAGGATGACAGAGACTATGATTACCCCACAAGTCGGGATGAGACTTCGGACTTTATAAAAAAAAGAGGCCAAAGAGCCCATCAAATAAAAAAAAGAGGCCAAAGGGCCCACCAAATAAAAAAATGATGAGAGAAAAAGAGAGAAGGGACAATGCTACTATCCTTTTTACCACACTTGTGCTTCAAAGTAGCACCATGATCTTCATGATAGAGAGTCTCCTATGTTTTCACTTTCATATAGTAGTGGGAATTTTTCATTATAGAACTTGGCTTGTATATTCCAATGATGGGCTTACTCAAAATGCCCTAGGTCTTCGTGAGCAAGCAAGTTGGATGCACACCCACTTAGTTTTATTTGTTGAGCTTTCATACATTTATATCTCTAGTGCATCCATTGCATGGCAATCCCTACTCACTCACATTGATATCTATTAACGGGCATCTCCATAGCCCGTTGATACGCCTAGTTGATGTGAGACTATCTTCTCCTTTTTGTCTTCTGCACAACCACCATTCTATACCACATATAGTGCTATGTCCATGGCTCACGCTCATGTATTGCGTGAAAGTTGAAAAAGTTTGAGATTACGAAAGTATGAAACAATTGCTTGGCTTGTCATCGGGGTTGTGCATGATTAAATACTTTGTGTGATGAAGATAGAGCAACAGCCAGACTATATGATTTTGTAGGGCTAACTTTCTTTAGCCATGTTATTTTGAGAAGACATGATTGCTTTGATTAGTATGCTTGAAGTATTACTATTACTTATGTCAATATGAACTTTTATTTTGAATCATTTGGATCTGAACATTCATGCGACAATAAAGAAAATTACATTGAGAATTATGCTAGGTAGCATTCCACATCAAAAATTCTGTTCTTATCATTGACCGACTCGAGGACGAGCAGAAATTAAGCTTGGGGATGCTTGACAACGTATCTATAATTTTTGATTGTTCCATGCTATTATATTACCCGTTTTGGATGTTTATGGGCTGTACTTTAAAATTTTATATCATTTTTGGGACTAACCTACTAACCGGAGGCCCAGCCCGAATTGCTGTTTTTTTTGCCTATTTTAGTGTTTTGAAGGAAAGGAATATCAAACGGAGTCCAAACGGAATGAAACCTTCGGGAGTGCTCTTTTTGGAACAAACGTGATCCAGGGGACTTGGAGTGGATGTCGAGCAACAGAGGAGGCGGCCACGAGGGTGCCCGGCGCGCCCCCTAGGGGTGGGCACACCCCCCACCCTCGTGGGCCCCTCGAGCGTCCACCGACCTACTTCTTCCTCCTATATATACCCACGTACCCTGGAAACATCCAGGAGCACCACAAGAAACTATTTCCACCGCCGCAACCTTCTGTATCCACGAGATCCCATCTTGGAGCCTTCGCCGGTGCTCCGCTGGAGGGGAAATCGACCACGGGGGGCCTCTACATCATCTCCAAGGCCTCTCCTATGAGTTGTGAGTAGTTTGACACAGACCTTCGGGTCCATTGTTATTAGCTAGATGGCTTCTTCTCTCTCTTTGAATCTCAATACAAAGTTCTCCTTGATCTTCTTGGAGATCTATTCGATGTAACTCTTTTTGCGGTGTGTTTGTCGAGATCCGATGAATTGTGGGTTTATGATCAAGTTTATCTATGAGAAATACTTGAATCTCCTCTGAATTCTTTTATGTATGATTTGTTATCTTTGCATGTCTCTTCGAATTATCAGTTTGGTTTGGCCTACTAGATTGATCTTTCTTGCAATGGGAGAAGTGCTTGGCTTTGGATTCAATCTTGCGGTGTCCTTTCCCAGTGACAGCAGGGGCAGCAAGGCACGTATTGTATTGTTGCCATCGAGGATAAAAAGATGGGGTTTATATCATATTGCATGAGTTTATCCCTCTACATCATGTCATCTTTCTTAATGCGTTACTCTGTTCTTCATGAATTTAATACTCTAGATGCAGGCAGGAGTCGGTCGATGTGTGGAGTAATAGTAGTAGATGTAGGCAGGAGTCTGTCTACTTGTCATGGACGTGATGCCTATATACATGATCATGCTTAGAAAATCTCATAACTATGCACTTTTCTATCAATTTCTCGACAGTAATTTGTTCACCCATCGTAATACTTATGCTATCTTGAGAGAAGCCACTAGTGAAACCTATGGCCCCTGGGTCTATCTTTTATCATATAAGTTTACAATCTACTTTTATTTGCATCTTTACTTTTCCAATCTATATCATAAAAAATACCAAAAATATTTATCTTATCATATTATCTATATTAGGTCTCACTTTCGCAAGTGGCCGTGAAGGGATTGACAACCCCTTTATTGCGTTGGTTGCGAGGTTCTTGTTTGTTTGTGTAGGTGTGTGGGACTTCTAAGGAGCCTCCTACTGGATTGATACCTTGGTTCTCAAAAACTGAGGGAAATACTTATGCTACTTTGCTGCATCACCCTTTCCTCTTCAAGGAAAACCAACGCAAGCTCAAGACGTAGCAGGCCCAGCTTCGACGTCGACAACTCAAGACTCTCGCGAGGGGCAAAGCCTCGCGAGGCGGATGATACCAAGCCCTCCAAAGGGATCGGACTCCTCGGGCTGGCTCCTGAGGAGTGGAGATTTCAATGCAAGTCTCACCTCATGATGTTCGGGTGACGTGAGCCATGACGATCGAGGACAAGCGGGCGTCAGCAGGCATAGTGTACCAGTTTCCTCTTTGGTGCAAAGCAGCCAAGCAGCAGGCGCGAAGTCCTGAGGAAGCAGCCAAAGGTTTCCATTCCCGTGCAACAAGACCAAGACCGCAAGGACCGCAGGATGGAGGTCATCACCGAGCCCACCGCGGTGTCATGACTAGAGGCTTTTGCAGGCGAAGACCACTTTAGTCAGGATAAGATGTACTAGTTGTCTCCCTTCAAATTTGGTTGTTGTGGGATCCCTTCCCGCCTTCATGTGGGAAGAGGACCAAGGCCACTATAAATAGGACCTAGCCACCGTGGGCAAGGGGGGCGAAGGATCAAGTCGACCGCATCCATGCCACCCTCACCATCTCACTTGAGCTCAAGAACACACCTCCTGAGGTTGTTCTTCACTGTAGCAGTTCATCCTCAGCCATTCGAGGCAAATCCACTGCAAAGCATGAGTAGGGTTTTACACTGCAAGATGGCCTGAACCTGGGTAAACTGTTGTGTCCCCTTTCCTTTGAGCTCGACAGGCTAGGCAATGAGATTGGCGAGTAGGTAGACTTGGGAGGTTGAGATCTCCGCACGCATCCCAGAGTTCGAACCTCTCAAGGGTTTGCGGAACCCGAAATTCGACATTTGGTGCACCAGGTAGGGGTGCGTCGAAGATCCGCCGCTCCGTCTGCTGCTCTCTGCTACGAACTCCCATGGCAGGCGCTCCTCCGTTGATTGGACCATCACGCACCTTTGGAGGATCCATGGGCCTCCGGGCTTTCACCCCCATCCTACTGCGGGTGTAGTGGCCACCCAAGTTTAGGCTAGAGTTGCCGCCCCGCTACGACGGTGCGGCAGATCCGGCAGGCTTCCTCCAAGCGTACAAGGAGGCAGTTCGGGTAGCCGGTGGAGACGATAAGGTCATGGCCAACTGGCTCCCCATGGCTCCCATGGGCGCACCACACGCCTGGCCGCTCTACTTGCCAGAGTCTTCTATGGCCTCCTGGGAGGAATTGCGCGGCCTCTTCATCACGCGCTTCGCGGCACCAGCGCCCCATGCTGTCGCAATGCTCCTTGCTGGCTCGCAGGCGCCACCCTTGGACCGCCATGTCAAGGCATTCTTCCGCCAAGTGGTGCCCCCCACGTGCAGCCGGGGGCTCCCCCGTGCTGGTCGGCGCCCAAGGCCTGCCTCACCTTTTATTTGAAGGATCACCCTGCTACCATAGTAGGCGTAGGCGCGCTCCCGATGCTCTGCACCCCCACCATCTACAACGTTGCAGGCACCAAGACCCTCATCGATGGTGGAGGCGGCCTCAATGTGCTCTCCGTGGAGGCATTCGGCTTGCTTCACGTGCCCTATGGCCGGCTCCGCCCCACCAAGCCCTTCTCCGAGGTCGGCGACAGCTCCACCAGCCCCCCGGGGGCAAATCTGCCTCCCCGTCACCTTCGGCACCCGTGACAACTACCGCATCGAGCTTATCAACTTAGACATCGCCCAGATCGGCATTCCGTACAACACCATCCTCGGGTACCCAGCCCTGGGTAAGTTCATGGCAGAAACTCATCCAGCATACAACTTCATGAAGATGCCGGGAAGCAGCGTCCTCCTCACGGTGGTAGGGGACACCAAAGACGCAATGTTGGCCCTCAAGCTTGCCTTCAAGTCTACGGCGGTCATGCAGTCGAGCGAGAACGGAGCCCCAGAGGCTCCGGGGGCTGCGCCAGCCAAGAAGAAGCAGTTGTTCTACCAATATTGAGCTGAAATGAAGCAGGTACTAGTTGACGAAGACGGAGCATCAGGCGCACCTTTCACCATAGGTGTCAGCCTCACTCCGGACCAAGTAAGGGCATTGGTCAGCTTCTTGCATGCCAACAAGGAAGTGTTAACATGGGAGCCCAAGGACCGGGTTGGAATACCAAGGGGAATAATCGAGCATCACCTGAGGGTGTGGCCTAACGTGCGCCCAGTGAAGCAAAAGGCACGGCAACAGTCCATAGAGAAGCAGGCATTCATCATCCAAGAGACCCGCAAGCTGCAGGATGCCGGTGTAATTTGGGAGGTGCGGTACCCGGAGTGGATGGCAAACCCAGTTATTGTCCCTAAGAAGGGTGGGAAGGAGCGCATGTGCGTTGACTTCACCAACATCAACAAGGCTTGCCCACAGGACCCCTTCCCGCTCCCGCGCATCGATCAGATCGTCGACTACACTGCCGAGTGCGATCTGCTGTGCTTTTTGGACGCCTTCTTGGGCTACAACCAGATCAAGATGGTTATGCAAGATGTGGAGAAGACGGCGTTCCTGACCCCATTTGGGGTGTACTGCTACAACTGTATGCCATTCGGGCTATGTAATGCTAGAGCCACCTTTCATCGGCTAATGCATATCGCTCTGGGCCAACATCTCGGGAGGAATGCTGAGGCTTACGTCGATGACATAGTACTGATGTCTCAGGAGACAAGGACCCTGGTCAGGGACCTAGAGGAAACATTTGCTAGCCTGTGCAAGGTGGACCTGCGGCTCAACCCCAAGAAGTGTGTGTTTGGCGTCCCCTCCGGCAAGCTGCTGGGTTTCCTGGTGTCACACAGAGGAATCGAGGCCAACCCGGAGAAAGTCAAGGCCATAAAAGACATGAGCCCACCATAAACCCTCAAGGAGATGCAGAAGCTGGCGGGTTGTGTGACCTTGCTGGGGCGCTTCATTTCCAAGTTAGGGGAGTGCGCCCTCCCATTCTTCAAGCTGATGAAAAGGAAGGGGCCGTTCGAGTGGACCTCCAAAGCTGACGTGGGTCTCCATGACCTCAAGAGATACCTCACCAGCCCACCGGTGATGGTCGCACCGCACCCCCTCGAGCCCTTGGTGCTCTACCTGGCCGCAACGCCTCACTCCGCCAGTGCGGCTCTGGTGGTGCGAAGGGAATAGCGCCCAACCAAGGGCCCATGGCGGGGCGCCTCATCGCCATGCGAGACGCTGCGGCCTAAGGATGGTGCTCATGAGGCCTCAGCTGCACCACCGATCAACATCGCTCCTGAGGCCACATCCGATCTCCTAGTCAACGGGGCTCCTGAGAATGGGGTTCATGAGGCCGTAGCCGATGCGACAAACAACAAGACCCCTGAAGGCCAGCACTCTCAAGAGATACAAGACCTCGCCAACGCCTCCTCCCTCATCGAGCATCCGGTCTACTACGTCAAGACGATGCTGCGGGAGGCGCGGGCGCGCTAACCTATGCCGCAAAATATCTTGCTTGCGCTCCTCGTCACCTCCCGGAAGCTGCGCAACTACTTCCAAAGCCACCCCCATCAAGGTCATCTCAGCCTACCCACTAGAGAGGGTACTGCAGAGCCCTGCACTATCGGAAGGGTCACAGAGTGGAACATCGAGCTACATGCATTCCAGCTGGAGTTCAGCACCACGAGTGTCATCAAGGGTGCGGCCCTTGCAGATTTCATGACAGAATGGACCGACGTCCCTGACCATGAAGTATGCGAGGACCATTCCCTCTTGCCCGGAGACGAGGCACCGGGCGGGTGGATTATTTACTTCGACGGTGCGTTCGCGAGTCACGACGTGAGGGCTGGAGCATGCTCATTTCACCCACCAAGTACAAGCTCTACTATGATGTACAACTCTGCTTCCAGTAGGGCGAAAAGGTCTCCAACAACATCACAGAGTATGAGGGCCTAATTGTCGGCCTCAGAGCTGCAGCGGCGCTGGGGGTGAAGCGCCTCAACATCAGGGGTGACTCCCAGCTCCTCGTCAACTTCTCCAACAAAGAGTACACCCCAAAGGACGAGTGATGTCTACTACGCAACCTTCTTCTTGTAGACGTTGTTGGGCCTCCAAGTGCAGAGGTTTGTAGGACAGTAGCAAATTTCCCTCAAGTGGATTACCTAAGGTTTATCAGTCCGTGGGAGGCATAGGGTGAAGATGGTCTCTCTCAATCAACCCTGCAACCAAATAGCAAAGAGTCTCTTGTGTCCCAACACACACAATACAATGGTAAATTGTATAGGTGCACTAGTTCGGCGAAGAGATGGTGATACAAGTGCAATATGGATGGTAGATATAGGTTTTTGTAATCTGAAAATATAAAAACAGCAAGGTAACAAGTGGTAAAAGTGAGCGTAAACGGTATTGCAATGCTAGGAAACAAGGCCTAGGGTTCATACTTTCACTAGTGCAAGTTCTCTCAACAATAATAACATAATTGGATCATATAATTATCCCTCGACATGCAACAAAGAGTCACTCCAAAGTCACTAATAGCGGAGAACAAACGAAGAGATTATTGTAGGATACGAAACCACCTCAAAGTTATCCTTTCTGATTGATCTATTCAAGAGTCCGTAGAAAAATAACACGAAGCTATTCTTTCCGTCTGATCCATCACAGAGTTCATACTAGAATAACACCTTAAGACATAAATCAACCAAAAACCTAATGTCACCTAGATACTCCAATGTCACCTCAAGTATCTGTGGGCATGATTATATGATATGCATCACACAATCTCATATTCATCTATTCAACCAACACAAAGTACTTCAAAGAGTGCCCCAAAGTTTCTACTTGAGAGTCAAGACGAAAACGTGTGCCAACCCCTATGTATAAGTTCATTGAACCCGCAAGTTGATCACCAAAACATACATCAAGTAGATCACGTGAATATCCCATTATCACCACAGATAAGCACGACAAGACATACATCAAGTGTTCTCAAATCCTTAAAGACTCGATCCGACAAGACAACTTCAAGGGGAAAGCTCAATTCATCACAAGAGAGTAGAGGGGGAGAAACATCATAAGATCCAACTATAATAGCAAATCTCACGATACATCAAGATCGTATCACCTAAAGAACACGAGAGAGAGAGAGAGAGAGAGAGAGATCAAACACATAGCTACTGGTACATACCCTCAGCCCCAAGGGTGAACTACTCCCTCCTCGTCATGGAGAGCGCCAGGATGATGAATATGATCACCGGTGAGGGATCCCCCCTCCGGCAGGGTGCTGGAATAGGGTCCTGATTGGTTTTTGGTGGCTAGAGAGGCTTGCGGCGGCGGAACTCCCGATCTAGGTTTCTTTCTGGAGCTTTCAGTATTTATAGGAATTTTTTGCGTAGGTCTCACGTCAAGGGGGTCTCCGAGTCGTCCACGAGGCAGGGGGCGCGCCCAGGGGGGTAGGACTCTCCCTCCACCCTCGTGGACGGCTCGGGACTCTTCAGGCCCAACTCTTTTACTCCGGGGGCTTCTTTTGGTCCATAAAAAATCGTCAAAAATTGGCACGTCAATTGGACTCCGTTTGGTATTCCTTTTCTGTAAAACTCAAAAACAGGGGAAAAAACAAAAACTGGCACTGGGCTCTAGGTTAATAGGTTAGTCCCAAAAATCATATAAAATATCATATAAATGCATATAAAATGTCCTAGATGGATAATATAATAGCATGGAACAATCAAAAATTATAGATACGTTGGAGACGTATCAAGCATCCCCAAGCTTAATTCCTGCTCGTCCTCGAGTAGGTAAATGATAAAAACAGAATTTTCGATGTGGACTGCTACCTAACATAATTCTCAATGTAATTTTCTTATTTGTGGCATGAATGTTCAGATCCAAATGATTCAAGATAAAAGTTCATATTGACATAAAAATAGTAATATTTCAAGCATACTAACAAGTAATCATGTCTTATCAAAATAACATAGCCAAAGAAAGCTTATCCCTATAAAATCATATAGTTAGGCTATGTTTCATTTTTGTCACACAAAATACTCCCATCATGCACAACCCTGGTTTCAGCCAAGCAATTGGTTCATACTTTTAACGCGCTTTAGCTTTTTTCACTCTCACGCAATACATGAGCATAAGCCATGGATATAGCACTATGGGTGGAATAGAATATGATGATGGAGGTTGTGTGGAGAAGACAAAAAAGGAGAAAGTCCCACATTGACGAGGCTAATCGACGGGCTATGGAGATGCCCATCAATTGATGTCAACATGAGGAGTAGGGATTGCCATGCAACGGATGCACTAGAGCTATAAATGTATGAAAACTCAACAAAGAAACTAAGTAGGTGTGCATCCAACTTGCTTGCTCACGAAGACCTAGGGCATTTTGAGGAAGCCCATCGTTGGAATATACAAGCCATGTTCTATAATGAAAAATTCCGACTAGTATATGAAAGTGACAACATAGGAGACTCTCTATCATGAAGATCATGGTGCTACTTTGAAGCACAAGTGTGGAAAAAGATAGTAACATTGTCCCCTTTTTTTTGGGGGGGGGGGCTTCCTTTTTTATTTTGCCTTTCTATTTTTTGGGCTTTCCTTTTTTAATTTGGCCTTTATCTTTTTTAGGGACAATGCTGTAATAATGATGATCATCACACTTCTATTTACTTTACAACACATTGGATTACAACTCGATACTAGAACAAAATATGACTCTATATGAATGCCTCCGGCGGTGTACCGGGATATGCAATGAATCAAGAGCAACATGTATGAAAGAATTATGCATGGTGGCTTTGCCAGAAATACAATGTCAACTACATGATCATGCAAAAGCAATATGACAATGATGGAGCGTGTCATAATAAAAGGAACGGTGGAAAGTTGCATGGGAATAGATCTCGGAATGCCTATGGAATTACCATAGTAGGTAGGTATGGTGGCTGTTTTGAGGAAGATATAAGGAGGTTTATGTGTGATAGAGTGTATTGTATCACGGGGTTTGGATGTACAGGCGAAGTTTGCACCAACTCTAAGGGTGAGAAAGGGCAATGCATGGTACCGTAGAGGCTAGAAATGATGGAAGGGTAAGAGTACGTATAATACATGGACTCACATTAGTCATAAAGAACTCATATACTTATTGCAAAATTTTATTAGCCCTCAAAGAAAATTACTACTATGCATTCTCCTAGGTGAAGGGTTGGTAGGAGTTAACCATCGCGTGATCCCGACCTCCACACATAAGGAAGGCAATCAAAGAGCACCCCATGCTACAAATTTGTCACACAACTTTTACCATACGTGCATGCTACGGGACTTGCCAACTTTAACACAAGTATTTCTCAATTTCATAATTACCCAACTAGCATGACTCTAACATTACCACCTTTATATCTCAAAACAATTATCAAGTATCAAATTTGTCATAGTATTCAATGCACTTTATATGAAAGTTTTATTCAAATTACCATGATGTTTAAGACTCTCAAAATAATATAAGTGAAGCATGAGAGTTCATCTATTTCTACAAAATAAAACCACCGCCGTGCTCTAAAAGATATAAGTGAAGCACTAGAGCAAATGACAAACTACTCCAAAAGATATAAGTGAAGATCAATGAGTAGTGGAATAATTATGTAACTATGTGAACACTTTCTAACATTTAATAATTTCAGATCTTGGTATTTTGTTCAAACAGCAAGCAAAAAAAAGTAAAACAAACTGACACTCCAAGCAAAACACATATGATGTGGTGAATAAAAATATAGCTCCAAGTAAAGTTACCAATGAACGAAGACGAAAGTGGGGATGCCATCCGGGGCATCCCCAAGCTTAGGCTCTTGGTTGTCCTTGAATATTACCTTGGGGTGCCTTGGGCATCCCCAAGCTTAGGATCTTTCCACTCCTCATTCCATAGTCCATTGAATCTTTACCCAAAACTTGAAAACTTCACAACACAAAACTCAACAGAAAACTCGTAAGCTCCGTTAGTATAAGAAAATAAAATCACCACTTAGGTACTGTTGTGAACTCATTCTAAATTCATATTGGTGTAATATCAACTGTATTCCAACTTCTCTATGGTTCATACCCTCCTATACTACTCATAGATTCATCAAAATAAGCAAACAACACAATGAAAACATAATCTGTCAAAAGCAGAACAGTCTGTAGTAATCTGTATCATTCAAATACTTACGTAACTCCAAATATTCGACCAAATTAGTAAAACCTGAGAAATTTGTGTACCAATTCAGAGAAAAAAGAATCGGATCAAAATCACGTTTATGTGAATTATCAAAACTAATTTACTGGGTGCAAAAGTTTCTCATTTTCTGCAGGATCAACACAACTATCACCGTAAGCTATCCTAAAGGTCTTACTTGGCACTTTATTGAAACAAAAGCTATAAAACATGATTACTACAGTAGCATAATCATGTGAACACACAAAAACAGTAAAGATAAATATTGGGTTGTCTCCCAAAAAGCGCTTTTCTTTAATGCCTTTTTAGCTAGGCATGGTGATGACAATGATGCTCACATAAAAGATAAGAATTGAAACATAACGGGAGCATCATGAAGCATACGACTAGCACATTTAAGCCTAACCCACTTCCTATGCATAGGGATTTTGTGAGCAAACAACTTATGGGAACAAGAATCAACTAGCATAGGAAGGTAAAACAAGCATAGCTTCAAGATTTTCAACACATAGAGAGGAAACTAGATATTATTGCAATTCCTACAAGCATATGTTACTCCCTCATTATAATTTTCAGTAGCATCATGAATGAATTCAATAATATAACCATCACATAAAGCATTATTTTCATGATCTACAAGCATAGAAATTTTATTACTCTCCACATGAGCAAGTTTATTCTCATCAATAGTACTGGGAGCAAACTCAACAAAATAACTATCATGTGAAGCATCGTCCAATTGAAAATTAAGATCATGATGACAAGTTTCATGATTATGTTTATTCTTTATAGCATACGTTTCATCACAATAATCATCATAAATAGGAGGCATGCTTTCATCATAATATATTTTCTCATCAAAACTTGGGGGACAAAAAATAGCATCTTCATCAAACGTAGCATCCCCAAGATTGTGGCTTTGCATATCATTAGTATCATGGATATTCATAGAATTCATACTAACAACATTGCAATCATGCCCATCATACAAAAATTTAGTGCCAAACATTTTATAGACTTCTTCTTCTAGCACTTGAGCACAATTTTCCTTTCCATCGTTCTCACGAAAGATATTAAAAAGATGAAGCGTATGAGGAAAACTCAATTCTATTTTTTGTAGTTTAATTTTATAAACTAAACTAGTGATAAAACAAGAAACTAAAAGATTCGATTGCAAGATCTAAGATATACCATCAAGCACTCACCTCCCTAGCAACGGCGCCAGAAAAGAGCTTGATGTCTACTACACAACCTTGTTCTTGTAGACGTTGTTGGGCCTCCAAGTGCAGAGGTTTGTAGGACAGTAGAAAATTTCCCTCAAGTGGATGACCTAAGGTTTATCAATCCGTGGGAGGCGTAGGATGAAGATGGTCCCTCTCAAACAACCCTGCAACCAAATAACAAAGAGTCTCTTGTGTCCCCAACACACCCAATACAATGGTAAATTGTATAGGTGCACTAGTTCGGCGAAGAGATTTTGATACAAGTGCAGTATGGATGGTAGATATAGGTTTTTGTAATCTGAAAATATAAAAACAGCAAGGTAACAAGTGTTAAAAGTGAGTGTAAATGATATTGCAATGCTAGTAAACAAGTCCTAGGGTTCATACTTTCACTAGTGCAAGTTATCTCAACAATAATAACATAATTGGATCATATAGCTATCCCTCAACATGCAACAAAGATTCACTCCAAAGTCACTAATAGCGGAGAACAAACGAAGAGATTATTGTAGGGTACGAAACCACCTCAAAGTTATCCTTTCTAATCGATCTATTCAAGAGTCTGTAGTAAAATAACACGGAGCTATTCCTTCCGTTCGACCTATCATAGAGTTCATACTAGTATAAGACCTTAAGACACAAATCAACCAAAACCCTAATGTCACCTAGATACTCCAATGTCACCTCAAGTATCCGTGGGCATGATTATACGATATGCACCACACAATCTCAGATTCATCTATTCAACCAACACAAAGTACATCAAAGAGTGCCCCAAAGTTTCTATCGGAGAGTCAAGACGAAAACACGTGCCAACCCCTATGCATAAGTTCATTGAACCCGCAAGTTGATCACCGAAACATACATCAAGTAGATCACATGAATATACCATTATCACCACAGATAAGCATGACAAGACATACATCAAGTGTTCTCAAATCCTTAAAGACCCAATCCAACAAGACAACTTCAAGGGGAAAACTCAATTCATCACAAGAGAGTATAGGGGGAGAAACATCATATGATCCAACTATAATAGCAAAACTCGTGATACATCAAGATTGTATCACCTCAAGAACACGAGAGAGAGAGATCAAACACATGGCTACTGGTACATACCCTCAGCCCCGAGGGTGAACTACTCCCTCCTCGTCATGGAGAGCGCCGAGATGATGAAGATGGCCACTCGTGAGGGATCACCCCTCCGGCAGGGTGCCGGAACTAGGTACCGAATGGTTTTTTTGTGGCTACAGAGGCTTGCGGCAGCGGAACTCCCAATCTAGGTTTTTTTCTGGAGGTTTCAATATTTATAGGAATTTTTTACGTAGGTCCCACGTCAAAGGGGTCTCCCAGTCGTCCACGAGGCAGGGGGCGCGCCCAGGGGGTAGGGCTCGCCCTCCACCCTCGTGGACGGCTCGGGACTCTTCTTGCCCAACTCGTTTACTCCGGGGGCTTATTTTGGTCCATAAAAAATCTTTAAAAATTGGCACGTCAATTGGACTCCATTTGGTATTAGTTTTCTGTAAAACTCAAAAACAAGGAAAAAACAGAAACTGGCACTGGGCTCTAGGTTAATAGGTTAGTCCCAAAAATCATATAAAGTAGCATATAAATGCATATAAAACATCCTAGATGGATAATATAATAGCATGGAACAATAAAAAAATTTAGATATGTTGGAGACATATCAACGAGCACATGGAAGCAGACCTGGAAGAGGTACGCAAAATGGAAAAACAATTCTTGGGCTTGGAATTACAGCATGTGCCACAAGGCACAAACAAGGAGGCGGACGACATCACCAAAAGGGCGTCCCGGCAGCTGCCTCAGGAGCCAGGCGTTTTTGAGGAACAGCTCTTCAAGCCGTCAGCAGCCCCCCCTGCTACCGAACCAGCACTGCCTCAGGAGGACCTTCTCCGAGCCCCTGTGATAGGCGCCCCTGCCTACAGCCCAACCTTCAGGGCCCGTCTGCTCCTTGTGCTCGAGCCTCAGGAGGGGTGCAGGACCAAGGAGTTTAAGGTGTACTTGCTTCATGGGACCCTGCCGGAGAAGGAGGAAGATGTCGAGCGCGTGGCTCGCTAGGCCACCGCATACTGCATCCAGGATGGTGAGCTGTATCGTAAGCAGCCCAATGATGTTTCTTTGTGGTGCATCTCTAGGGAGCAGAGGATCAAGCTGTTGGCTGACATACATGGCGGAGACTGCGGACATCACTCTACATCACGCAACCTCGTGGGCAAGGCATTCCACAGCGGGTTCTACTGGCCCACAGCTCGAGCTGGTGAAATTCTGTGAAGCCTGCCAATTCCATGCCAAGCAGATCCATTAGCTCGTGCAGGGCCTCCAAATTATCCTACTCACATGGCCGTTCACAGTCTGGGGGCTGGATATCTTGTGACCATTCCGTCGAGCGCCAGGGGGCTACCGCTACCTCTACATCGACATCAACAAGTTCACCAAGTGGGTGGAGGTAGAAGCTGTTCCCACCATCCCATTCGGCTCGACCGTCAAATTCATCAAGGGCCTCGTGAGCCGGTTTGGGGTTCCTAATAGCATCATCACCGATAATGGCTCGCAATTCACCAGCAACCTTTTTAAAACATAATGTGCTAACCTTGGAACGCAGATATGCTACGCTTCGGTAGCACATCCCAGGAGCAACGGCCAGGCCGAGCGCGCTAACACAGAGGTCCTGAGAGGCTTCAAGGAAAGGACCTTCAAAAATAAGCTCAAGGTTTGTGGCAGGGGCTGGCTCGACGAGCTCCAGTCTGTGTTGTGGTCCATCCGGACCACCGCAACCAAGCTGACGGGCGAGACCCCGTTCTTCCTCGTCTATGGAGCTGAAGCGGTTCTCCCACACGAGGTCAAGCATCACTCCACGCGGGTCTTGGCGTTCGACAAGGCACACCAGGATGAAATGGGGCAGAAGGATCTCGTGCTCGGGGAGGGATGCCACTGTCAAGCCTCGCTCTGAGCGGCAAGGTACCAGCAGGCGTTGCGGCGGTACCACCGCCGCAGCGTCCGCCCTAGGACGCTCGAGGTGGGTGCTCTCGTCCTGAGGCGGGTTATCTCTAGGGAAGGGCTGCACAAGCTTCACCCACGTGGGAGGGCCCGTTTAGGATTGCTTGTGTCTCCAGGCCTGGCGCCGCGCGCCTATAGACACAGGATGGGATCCCCATCCAAAATGCTTGGAACAACCAGCACCTCCGGAAATTCTACCCATGAAGTAAGGTTCATGCTAGTGAAGGTCTCTACTCGTGACACTCTCACGTAATAATGAGTGGGGCTGTACATGCCCTGGAGTCTCCTGAGTGTCACCCGCGGGCCTCACGAGGGCTCCCTCGCATGTCCTAGTGGTAGCACTTAGCTCCACGGTGGTGAGAAGACTAGACTAGGTGCCGGACGCGGCTGCTCATTTGCTTGCTTTCTGTAGTTGTTTTGCAATTTTTAATGGAATTTGGAGTTTTCGCATTTTGATCACCGAGTTGGGATTTTCCTCCTCTTGTTTTGTTCGTTCTCAGTCTTGGCCAAGGAAGAGCGACAGTTGCCCGTCGCTCCTCCTCGCGCATCCTACACATAGGGGCTAGGCAGATGTGTGTGTTGGGTTCGCATGCATGCAAGCACACTTCGCCGAAACCCCGTTTCCCCAGCGCTTCGGCTCCCTTAATCCTCGCGAGACGCCCTCGGTCGAGCTCATGGGCATGCGCACCCTCTTATGTCCGTGCCCCCCGGGCAGCATGGTGCACTAAGACACAGCTAAACCCACGGCAGGGGGCTCGCGCAAGGAGGAATGAGATGCCCCGTCAAGGTTTTTCTTTAAAAACCTTGCAGCAGCTCTACAGCTCCTCCCGAGTCATCGTGAAGGGGGGCTCCACCAGGCATCAAGAGTCGCGCCCTCGCGAGGTGGGAAGCTACCGCGGGCATATTAAGCTAAGTTACAGTATCCGTGCCCACTCGAAATACAAATATCACAGCACAACATCAAGATAATAAGAATAGCATTATGGCACAACTGCCGCAGTACATTACACACCCCAGCGGGGCACTCTACTTTTTTCAAAATCCATGAGAAAGGAAAGGTTAAGCAGAAGCGGCCCGCACGACTGCAGCAGCTCTTGAAGCCAAGCTCGGCAGGCCCAGGCTCAATTCGAGCCCTCCTCCTGCTTCACCGGGGCATGGCGGCGAGACGACCCGTTACCTTCCCCAATGCGAGCTCAACGGTGCGGAGGCTGGTCGTAGCCGCCGCTATTGGAGCTCTCGCCTGAAGGGGAGCTGTCGCTGCTGGAGGAAGCGCGGCTATCGTCAAGGGCAAGCTCACCTTCGTCGTCGTCACGGTTGTCGTCAAGTCCAAGCTCATCATCGCCGCTGTCATCTTCTGGGTAGCACCCCGCGCAGCGACTGTCCTCCCTAAACACCCTCACGAAGAGGCTCGCGAGGCCGTCATACTTGAAGTGGAGGGTGCACCTCCTGCTCAGGCCTCGTGTGCGGGCAAACGCCTGCCAGCCATGGGCCGAGACCACACTGCCTGTCGCGGTGACCTCGATCCTGACCCATGAGGCGCTGCTACAGCAGCCGTCAGCTTGCAGCTAGAGGCCGTCGAGCCCCGTGGCCGGCAGCTCATAGGTGATGAAGCGTGGAAGTCGGAGCAAGGTGTCGACGGGTTTCTCCGACCACACGACAAACTCTGGGGCACATCCACCGAGGGGAAGCGCGGTCGAGGAGGTCGGGTGACCATGGCGCGTGATGACCCACAAGTATAGGAGATCTATTGTAGTCCTTTCGATAAGTAAGAGTGTCGAACCCAACAAGGAGCAGAAGGAAATAACAAGCGGTTTTCAGTAAGGTATTCTCTGCAAGCACTGAAATTATCGGTAACAGATAGTTTTGTGATAAGGAAATTCTTAACGGGTAATAAGTAACAAAAGTAAACAAGGTGCAGCAAGGTGGCCCAATCCTTTTTGTAGGAAAGGAAAAGCCAGGACAAACTCTTATATAAAGGAAAGCGCTCCCGAGGACACATGGGAATTATCATCAAGCTAGTTTTCATCATGCTCATATGATTCACATTCGGTACTTTGATAATTTGATATGTGGGTGGACTGGTGCTTGGGTACTGCCCTTCCTTGGACAAGCATCCCACTTACGATTAACCCCTCTCGCAAGCATCCGAAACTATGAAAGAAGAATGAAGGTAAATCTAACCATAGCATGAAACATATGGATCCAAATCAGCCTCTTACGCAGCAACGCATAAACTAGGGTTTAAGCTTCTGTCACTCTAGCAACCCATCATCTACTTATTACTTCCCAATGCCTTCCCCTAGGCCCAAATAATGGTGAAGTGGCATGTAGTCGACGTTCACATAACACCACTAGAGGAAAGACAACATACATCTCATCAAAATATCGAACGAATACGAAATTCACATCACTACTTATAACAAGACTTCTCCCATGTCCTCAGGAACAAACGTAACTACTCACAAATCATATTCATGTTCATAATCATAGGGGTATTAATATGCATAAAGGATCTGAACATATGATCTTCCACCAAATAAACCAACTAGCATCAACTACAAGGAGTAATCAACAGTACTAGCAACCCACAGGTACCAATCTGAGGTTTTGAGACAAAGATCGGATACAAGAGATGAACTAGGGTTTGAGAGGAGATGGTGTTGGTGAAGATGTTGACGGAGATTGACCCCCTCCCGATGAGAGGATTGATTGTGATGACGATGGTGACAGTTTCCCCCTCCCGGAGGGATGTTTCCCTGGCAGAACAGCTCCGTCGGAGCCCTAGATTGGTTCCGCCAAGGTTCCGCCTCGAGATGGCGGTGCTTCATCCCGAAAGCTTCCTTATGATTTTTTCCAGGGCAAAAGACACCTTATACCAGAAGATGGGCATCGGGGAGCTTCCAGGTGGCCCACGAGGCAGGGGGCGCGCCCAGGGGGGTAGGGCGCGCCTCCCACCCTCGTGGACAGTGGATGGCCCCCCTCTGGTGCTTTCTTCGCCCAATATTTTTAATATATTCCAAAACTGACTTTTGTGGAGTTTCAGGACTTTTGGAGTTGTGTAGAATAGGTCTCTAATATTTTTCTCCTTTTCCAGCCCAGAATCCAGCTCCCGGCATTCTCCCTCTTCATGTAAACCGTGTAAAATAAGAGAGAAAAGGCATAAGTATTGTGACATAATGTGTAGTAATAGCCCATATTGCAATAAATATCAATATAAAATCATGATGCAAAATGGACGTATCAGCGCACCTCCCCTCATCGGATGGGCTCCCCTAGTGCCGGTGGCCCCGGCCACGAGAAAAAGCGCCGCCACGGCCACCAAGAGAGGCACCAGCTACAGGAGAAGTGTGCTTGCGACCCCTGGAAGCCGCCGCCGGGGTCGCAGCGTGCTTGCGGGGACGGTCGCGGCCCCTCTTGGGCAGTGGCGAAGCTGGCCCTTCCTTACGGGCCTTCCCCTTCTCAGCGGTCGTGAACCTCCTTGTCGGCACCATGAGCTCTGCAACTACAGCAAGGCGGAGAAGGAGAAGGAACAGGCAATGAGAAGATGAAAATAGAGATGAGAGAGGGGGGGCTCTGCCCCTCCCCCCTCATTTATAGCCAAAGGGAGGTGAGGGAGTCCTGGACTAGGGGGTGTCCGGATAGCCGAACTATCATCATCGGCCGGACTCCAAGACTATGAAGATACACGATTGAAGACTTCGTCCCGTGTCCGGATGGGACTTTCCTTGGCGTGGAAGGCAAGCTTGGCGATACGGATATGTAGATCTCCTACCATTGTAACCGACTCTGTGTAACCCTAACCCTCTCTGGTGTCTATATGAACCGGATGGTTTTAGTCCATAGGACGAACAACAATCATACCATAGGCTAGTTACTAGGGTTTAGCCTCCTTGATCTCGTGGTAGATCTACTCTTGTAATACCCACATCATCAATATCAATCAAGTAGGACGTAGGGTTTTACCTCCATCAAGAGGGCCCGAACCTGGGTAAAACATCGTGTCCCTTGTCTCCAGTTACCATCCGCCTAGACGCACAGTTCGGGACCCCCTACCCGAGATCCGCCGGTTTTGACACCGACATTGGTGCTTTCATTGAGAGTTCCTCTGTGTAGTCACCGATAGGCTCGATGGCTTCTTCGATCATCAACAACGACGCAGTCCAGGGTGAGACTTTTCTCCCCGGACAGATCTTCATATTCAGTGGCTTTGCACTGCGGGCCAATTCGCTTGGCCATCTGGAGCAGATCGAAAGCTACGCCCCTGGCCGTCAGGTCAGATTTGGAAGTTTGAACTTCATGGCTGACATCCGCGGAGACTTGATCTTCGATGGATTCGAGCCACAACCGAGCGCGCCGCACTATCACGATGAGCATGATTTAGCTCTGCAGCCGGACAGTGCCCTGGAGGCCGCACCCGAGCCCGCTCCGACCCTCGATTCGGAGCCGGCTGTGCAGATCGAGGACGGGTGGCTGGACACCGCCTCGGGGACTACAACCTCTATGGTGATGGAGCCGAATACTGGCCTTGTCCCTTGTGAAGCCCGTGACTCCGAGGTTCCGGACTCCTCGCCGGACTCTGAACCTCCCGCGATCCCTCCAATCGAATCTGATTGGGCGCCGATCATGGAGTTCACCGCTGCGGACATCTTTCAACACGCACCTTTCGGCGACATCTTGAGTTCGCTAAAGTATCTCTTGTTATCAGGAGAGCCCTGGCCGGACTGCAGTCAGGACGGTTGGGATGCGGATGACGAAGAAATTCAAAGCCCACCCACCACCCACTTAGTAGCCACTGTCGACGATCTAACCGACATGCTAGACTTCGACCCCGAAGACATCGACGGTATGGACGACGATGCCGGAGACGACGAAGAACCAACGCCTACTGGGCACTGGAAAGCCACCTCATCATATGACATATACATGGTGGATATCCCAAAGGATGGGAATGGCGAAGGAACAGCGGACGATGACCCCTCCAAGAAACAGCCCAAGCGCCGGCGTCAGTGGCGCCGCTCTAAATCCCGCCACAGCAAGAATGGAGATTCTGGCACCGGAGATAATAATACCCCAGACAGTGCCGAAGACAACCCCCTCCAGCAAGATTCAGCACAGCAGGACGGAGACGCCAGCCCTCATAAGAGAGCGGCAGACGAAGAGGTAGAGGATGATAATTACATGCCTCCCCGGAGATGAGGCAAGCCTCGACGACGATGAATTTGTCGTGCCTGAGGATCCCGTCGAACAAGAGCGTTTTAAACGCAGGCTTATGGCCACGGCAAACAGCCTCAAGAAAAAGCAGCAACAGCTTAGAACTGATCAAGACCTGCTAGCCGACAGATGGACTGAAGTCCTTGTGGCCGAAGAGCATGAGCTCGAACGCCCCTCCAAAAGCTACCCCAAACGTAAGATGCTCCCCCGATTAGAGGAGGAGGCATCTAAACCTGCATCACCAGTGCACAATACGGCTGACCGACCACCCCATGGCCGCGACAGAGAGGCCTCTAGGCCCTCCATTAGAACCGTACCCCGGCATCACTCGAAAAGCACAAGGCCACAGGGGAACGCTTTGGACTTGCGAGATATATTGGAGGATAAGGCAAGACAATCAAGATCGATCTATGGATCACGTGGGCGCCCCATGATACGTGACGACAACCGTCGTGCCGGACACAGCAAGTCCGACTGGACCGAACACAGTAGACAAAGCCCTTTTGAGCTTCGTCGTGATATAGCCCAATACAGAGGCGCCGCACACCCACTATGCTTCACAGATGAAGTAATGGATCATCAAATCCCCAAAGGGTTTAAACCCGTTAATATTGAATCTTATGATGGCACAACAGACCCCGCGGTTTTGATCGAAGACTATCTGCTTCATATCCACATGGCCCGCGGTGATGATCTTCACGCCATCAAATACCTCCCACTCAAGCTTAAAGGACCAGCTCGGCATTGGCTTAACAGCTTGCCAGCAGAATCAATTGGGTGTTGGGAGGACCTGGAAGCCGCATTCCTTGATAACTTCCAGGGCATGTATGTGCGACCACCAGATGCTGACGACCTAAGCCATATAATTCAGCAGCCAGACGAATCGGCCAGACAATTCTGGACACGGTTCTTAACTAAGAAAAATCAAATCATCGACTGTCCGGATGCGGAGGCCCTCGCGGCCTTCAAACATAACATCCGCGACGAGTGGGTTGCCCAGCACCTGGGACAGGAAAAGCCGAAATCCATGGCAGCCCTCACATCACTCATGACCCGCTTCTGCGCGGGAGAGGACAGCTGGCTAGCCCGCAGCAACAACCTCGGCAGAAATTCTGGCAGTCTGGATATCAAGGACCGCAATGGCAGGTCGCGTCGCAACAAGAACAAACGCCACATTAACGGCGACAACAATGAGGATACGACAGTATATGCCGGATTCAGAGGCTCCAAACCCGGTCAGCGGAAAAAGCCATTCAAAAGAACTACTCCGGGTCTGTCCAATTTGGACCGAATACTCGATCGCTCGTGCCAGATACACGGCACCCCGAAAGGCCAGCTAACCACACCAACAGGGACTGTTGGGTATTCAAGTAGGCAGGCAAGCTAATTGCCGAAAACAACGACAAGGGGCTGCATAGCGATGACGAGGAAGAGACCCGACCGCCGAACAATAGAGGACAGAAGGTTCCCCCCCCCCACAAGTGCGGACGGTGAACATGATATACGCAACCCACATACCCAAAAGGGAGCGGAAGTGTGCACTCAGGGATGTATACGCGATGGAGCCAGTCGCCCCGAAGTTCAACCCATGGTCCTCCTGCCCGATCACTTTTGATCGAAGGGACCACCCCACCAGCATCCGCCACGGCGGATTCGCCGCATTGGTGTTAGACCCAATCGTCGATGGATTTCACCTCACCAGAGTCCTGATGGACGGCGGTAGCAGCCTGAACCTACTTTATCAGGATACAGTGCGCAAAATGGCCATAGACCCCTCAAGGAGTAAACCCACAAAGACGACCTTTAAAGGCATAATACCAGGTGTAGAGGCCAATTGTACAGGCTCAGTTACACTGGAAGTGGTCTTCGGATCCCTGGATAACTTCCGAAGTGAGGAGTTAATCTTCGACATAGTTCCGTTCCGCAGCAGCTATCATGTTCTGCTCGGACGTACCGCATTTGCAAAGTTCAACGCGGTGCCGCACTATGCATACCTCAAGCTCAAGATGCCAGGCCCTCGAGCAGTCATCACGGTCAACGGAAACACTGAACGCTCTCTCCGAACGGAGGAACATACATTGGCTCTCGCGGCAGAAGTACAGAGCAGCCTCTTAAGGCAATTCTCGAGTCCGGCCGTTAAGCGACCGGACACGGCTAAACGCGCCTGGAGTAACCTACAACAAGACCACCTGGCGCGTTCTGAGCACGCGTAGCAATGCGGCCCCAACCCGAGCCCCTGCAAAATTGCAAGACTGGTCCTTCGCATACATCATTACGCTCTGGAGATACCATGGGCATAGGGGGAGGGGCACGACCACGATAGGCCCAGAATGCGGCTTAACCACACCAAGGGCTCTCAAGTGTGTCATTCTTTTTTTCTATTTTTCTTTTTTTTTACCCACAGGACTCCATTCATCAGAGGCCCTGTCCGGTAGTAGACCTGCCGAACTCACGATGCAACAGCCAGGGAAGGAGAAAGGCTACGACGAATATCCATGTGGTCTCCATTACGAGCATTAAATTTGTTTTATACACCATTCCGCAGCCTACCCCTGGAGGGGGGCATGTTTAATAGTCCCATCCCTTGCTTATCGCACTATTTGTATCGTTCTGCATTCACAGCAGTATTACTTGAATAAACAATGCAGCACCTTTTTGCTTACAATTGCATTTCTTTCTTATACATATGTTCATTTATGACATGTTGCATCCGTACACTTTGGTACGGCTAAATACACCAGGGGCTTATGTTTCCCGCATCATGGTGTGATAAGTCCGTACACTTCCACAAGTGCGGCACCCCGAACTTATAGCATTATATGCATCGGCTCCGAATCATGTCTTGGGTCAATAGTTGGGTTTGCCCGGCTCCCATGTTTTGGTACCTTACGTTCCGTTGTATCGGCTAAGGTAGCACTAGGAGAACCACTGCGATTGCGCCCCAGTTGAGCTGGGCGAGCGCCTTAGTGGAGAAAGCTAAAACTGACCATCATGATGAGGCGAGAGCCGGTCGCTATTCGAGAGGTCTTTTTCGAGTCCCTAAAGACTTATGCCGCTTAGAGCGAGGAACCGGCTTTGTCCGGCCCAGGTGTGGATAGCGCCCCAAATTCGGCCTTCCGAACACTAGGGGCTTCGCCAAAATTTAAAATTATAGAATTCTATGGCTAAGTGAGAGTGTTCAAGCATTATAAGTCTGGTTGCCTCGTTCGTTGTGTTGAGCGCCTCCCTAGATGGACCCAAAAATGGGAACAAGAGTGCTCAAATTTATCCCGAACACCCTAGCACTCGTGGCATGGGGGCTGAAGCCGACGACTTGCCATCTCTCAGATTTGATAAACGGCCACACAGAAGGTAATATTTTAAATTAACAAGCATTTCTTAGCGCATATGAACAAAGTTTTCAGCGCATAGGATAACAAAATGCGAGTCTACTCAAATATTACATCTTTGGAGCACTCACCCGCAATAATGCGGGCACCCTTCAGGACACTCTTACAAGACATCTCGGGCGTGCGATACTCCTTGCCCGGCGGTGGCGCGTCTGTCACAAGCCTCTCAGCATCCATCTTGCCCCATTGCACCTTTGCGCGGGCAAGGCCCCGACGGGCACCTTCAATACAGGCGTAGTGCTTGATGACTTCAACCCATGGACACGCATCCATCAGCCGCCGCACCAGGCTGAAGTAGCTCCCAAGCATGGCCTCCTTGGGCCACAGCCGAACTATGAGGCCCTTCATGGCCTGTTCGGCCACCTTGTGGAGCTCGTCCAGCTGCTTCAGCTAGTCGCTAAGGGGCACCGGATGTCCGGCCTCAGCATACTGACACCAGAAGACCTTCTCCGTCGAGCTCCCCTCCTCGGCCCTATAGAAAGCGGCAGCATTGGACACGCTGCGGGGTAGATCTGCGAACGCTCCTGGAGAGCTCCGAATTCGGGTAAGTGATAGGTAATTCACACTCACATGCTTGCTTTGCATGAAACATGCCTTACCCGCCGCTATTTTCTTCAATGCCTCGATTTCCTGGAGGGCCTTGTAGGCTTCGGCCTTAGCGGCTTTGGCACTCTCAAGAGCAGATGCAAGCTCGGACTCTCGAGTCTTCGAGTCGCGCTCCAAACTCTCATGTTTTCCACGAGAGCCTAGAGCTCTTGCTGTACCTCCGCCACCCGCGCCTCCTGCTTCTCTCGCTCGGTGCGCTCCGCGGCCGCATTACGTTCGGCCGCGGACACCGCCTCCTTCAGGGTCGCCACCTCATTCATGGCCACTGCAATACCCACATTATCCTTGTCATTCTTCTTGCAACCAAATCCTTTTCTGCAAGGTACAATTTTAATAAGGTGTTACTCACCTTCCTTGTCCTTGAGCTGCTTCTTGGCACGGCCGAGCTCGTTCTCGGACCGCTCGAGGCTTTGCTTCAAAGTATTGACCTCCGCAGTCAGTGCGGCAGAGGTCAGCAGCACAGCCTGCAATCCCATATTGACATATTTTTTATGACTCCTGCATATATCTTTTTAGATCCTCAGTCCGGCTTTTATTTCCGAACACCGAACCGAGCATCAGGAGCTACTGCCTCTGCGGTACTACTTTACATGTATCAAAATTCTTACCTCAAAGCCTATTAGAAGGCTGCTGCAGGCTTCGGTCAGCCCGCTCTTGGAGAGCAAAACCTTCTGAATCACCGCACTCATGATGGTGCGGTGTTCCTCTTTGATGGAAGCGTCGTTGAGCGCCTCCAGCAAGCTATCCGGCACCTCCGGTTGGACGGAGGCCGCCGGCGTCATGGGGTTGCCCTTCTTACGAAGGGGCCGCCCGCCGGACTCCGGAGCCACTACAGGTTCCGGTGTGGAGTCCGGTGCAAAGTCCGTGAGGGTGCCCTATGGCACCTCCGGGGCCTCCTCCTCCTGGCGGGTCCCTTCCCGGGATCCCACCTCGGCATCGTCCGCATCACGGGGGGTGGAGGCGGTCGGAAGGGAATCCATATCCGACGCACCCAAGGACCCGCTCGACGAAGCGGGAAGATCATCCTTGGGCGGACTGTAGGGTTGTATGCGGCATTAGAAAGACACCATGTGGCGAAAAGAAAAATCATGAAGTTATTCGGGAGTCCGGATACTTACGATCTCGCCAGGGGCTTGGCCTTGAAGGCCAATCCTCGTCATCATCGCCAGCGTTGGCAGAGCAGTCCGGGGGAAGAGTCCTTCCCTTCTTGGACCCTTCGGCCTCCCTCATTGGGGAGGCCTTCCTTTTCTTCCCTCCGCCCACTGGGGGAGAGGTCTCTTTCTTATCCTCCTCGCCTTCATGGGAGGAGTCCGCCTTGGAGTTACCGGATGATAAGTCCGATGACACCTGAAAAGGGGAACTCTTTCGAGTGCTCGTGGCCTTCTTCTTGGCCTTCTTCTCCGGCACCACGTGTGGTGCCGGAACCAGCAGCCCCATTAAGCGGGCGTCCGTTGGGACTTCTGGCAAAGGGGCCGGACAGTTAGCCTGCTCGGCCTTCTTCAGCCAGTCCTGTCAAAGGAGAGGGAGTTTAGATCCCGCATAGAGTCAAACTATGGAAAACAAGTGTCCCGTAAATGGTAAAATCGCTTACCTCGCTAGCCGGACGCTGCGAGCTGAATCCGCGATCTTCGGTAGCGGATGCGGGAGCCTCGGCGCCCTTAAACAACACCCTCCAGGCCTCTTCGTACATAGTGTCAAAGAGCCTGCTCAAAGTCTGGTGCTGCGCCGAATCGAACTCCCACATATTGAAGTCCCGTTGTTGGCACGGGAGAATCCGGCGGATGAGCATGACATAGACTAGGTTGACAAGCTTGAGCTTCTTGTTCACTAGCTTTTGGATGCACGCTTGGAGTCCGGTCAGCTCCTCCGAATCACCCCATGTCCGGCCACTCTCTTTCCAGGAGGTGAGCCGTATGGGGATGCTAGATCTGAATTCGGGGGCTGCTGCCCATTCAGGGTCACGCGGCTCGGTGATGTAGAACCACCCCGATTGCCACCCCTTAATGGTTTCCACGAAGGTGCCCTCGAGCCAAGTAACATTGGGCATCTTTCCCACCATGGCGCCTCCGCACTCTGCTTGGCTGCCCTTCACAACCTTCGGCTTGACACTGAAGGTCTTGAGCCACAAGCCGAAGTGGGGATGGATGCAGAGGAAGGCCTCACACACGACGATAAACGCCGAGATGTTGAGGATGAAATTCAGGGCCAGATCATGGAAATCCAGGCCGTAGTAGAACATGAGCCCCCGGACAAAGGGATGGAGTGGGAAGCCCAGTCCGCGGAGGAAATGGGAAAGGAATACTACCCTCTCATGGGGCCTGGGGGTGGAGATGAGCTCCCCCTCGTCGGGGAGCCGGTGCGCGATGTCGCTGGACAGATATCCGGCGCTGCGCAGCTTCTGGATGTGCCCCTCCGTAACGGAGGAGGCCATCCACTTGCCTCCCGCTCCGGACATAGTTGGAGAAGGTTGAGGTGAGATGTGCGGACTTGGGCGCTGGAGCTCGAGTTCGCGGAGATGGATAAGCAAAGGAGGAAGAAGGCGTAGGTAAAAGGGTGGATCTTTATCCCCTTATATGGGCGAACGAAACCATGCGTCCCCACCGGCCTGATAAAACTCGCTTATCTCCCAAGCGCCGCAATCAAGGGCGCGGTTGGGTTACCCACGTCCGTATTGATGGGAATCCCAGAATAAGGGGAACACGATCTCTGCTTCGACAAGACGTGCCAAGGAAACCGCTTCGCTAAACGCGCTGAGGTGGTACAATAAAAACAATTCGAGTAAAGGCTTGGTGGTGGTGTGACGTCACGCCACAAAATCAGCAGATTGAATTTTTGTAAATATTATTCTCTCTACGGTGGTATGTGCAATTTATTTTGCAGAGCCGGACACTATCCTGGTGTTCACAATCTTCTATAAATTATTCGGAGAAGGAACCCGCCTTGCAATGTCGAAGACAATATGCGCGCCGGACTCGTCATCATTGAAGCCTGGTTCAAGGGCTACTGAGGGAGTCCTAGACTTGGGGGTGTCCGGATAGCCGAACTATCATCATCGGCCGGACTCCAAGACTATGAAGATACACGATTGAAGACTTCGTCCCATGTCCGGATGGGACTTTCCTTGGCGTGGAAGGCAAGCTTGGCGATACGGATATGTAGATCTCCTACCATTGTAACCGACTCTGTGTAACCCTAGCCCTCTCCGGTGTCTATATAAACCGGATGGTTTTAGTCCATAGGATGAACAACAATCATACCATAGGCTAGCTTCTAGGGTTTAGCCTCCTTGATCTCGTGGTAGATCTACTCTTGTAATACCCACATCATCAATATCAATCAAGCAGGACGTAGGGTTTTACCTCCATCAAGAGGGCCCGAACCTGGGTAAAACATCGTGTCCCTTGTCTCCTGTTACCATCCGCCTAGACGCACAGTTCAGGATCCCCTACTCGAGAGCCGCCGGTTTTGACACCGACAGGAGGCCAAACGTCAGCCTCCATAATCCCATGCAATGATGATTTTCTCTACATGCAGCAGCGACTCGTCAAGTCGAATGGTTGCTGAGGCAGCATGGGGAAGTGGAAACGCCCACGTCCCGTCAATCTCCATGCATCGCCTAAGGCCGCAAGCGGTTAGGGCCCACTATGCTCTGCACTGGCCCTTTGGCTTCACCTAGAAGCCAAGTCCGAGCGCGCCTTGGGCTCGGTGGCTACTGTCGGCATTCTGGATATGGGGGTACCCAGACTTTCCTGCCTACGGCCTGCAGTGTAGCTCCATCGACCGCCTGTTACAGCCCAGCATCAACGTCGACAACTAAAGATCCTCTCGAGGGGCCAAGCCTCGTGAGGCGGACGACACAAAGACCTCCAAAGGGATCAGCCTCCTTAGGCTAGCTCCCGAGGGGCAGAGATTTCTATGCAAGGCGCACCTCGTGTGGTTCGGGTGACTTGAGCCATGATGATCGAGGCCAGGCGAGCGCCAGTGGGCGTAGTGTACCAGTTTCCTCTTTGGTGCAAAGGAGGCAAGCAGTAGGCGCAATGTCTCGAGGAAGCAGCCAAAGGTTTGCATTCCCGTGCAACAAGACCATGATCGCCAGGACAGTAGGACGGAGGTCATCACCGAGCCCACCATGGCGTCATGACCAGAGGCTTTTGCAGGCGAAGACCACTTCAGTCAGGATAAGATGTAGTAGTTGTCTCCCTTCAAATTTGGCCATTGTGGGATCTCTTCCCGCCTTCATTTGGGAAGAGGACCAATGCCACTATAAATAGGACCTAGCCATCGTGGGCAGGTGGACGACGAATCAAGTCGACTGCATCCATTCCACCCTCATCGGCTCACTTGAGCTCAAGAACACACCTCCTGAGGTTGTTCTTCACTATAGTAGTTCATCCTTAGCCCTTCGAAGCAAATCCACCACAAAGCAGGAGTAGGGTTTTACACCGCAAGGTGGCCCTAACCTGGGTAAACTGTTGTGTCCCCTTTCCTTCGAGCTCAACGCGCTAGGTTGTGAGATTGGGGAGGAGACAGACAGGGGAGGATGAGATCTCCGCACGCACCCCAGAGTTCGAACCTCTCAAGGGTTTGCGAAACCCGAAATCTGACAGGGTCAAAGGGATAGATCGTGTGGGCCCCCTCATTATCGGTGAAGGATGATATATATAGACCTCGAGGATCCCACAGATATGTGTGTCGTTTATAAACTACACTAGGGAGACGCGCTCGATCAGAAGACCACATGTACCCTGCATGCGGCCTGAAAAAAATGTACGGGTGGTGTGCGATTTTTTCAAATCCCCACTGCACAAATTTGATGGGCACCAACTACATTAGTAAAATTACAAACCGAAAATCATACCCCCCAGCAAGATGAAAGATGTACGCCGGTTCCCCAACTTTGAGGGGGGTAGGGTGGTGTAGTCCAACGCATGTGCTCAAACTTGATTTGGTCTAACATGGCACACAGAGCAAGAGGAAACCGTCATGGTCAAACCCTTCTCGTACATTGGGTCAAAGGAATAGATTGTGTGGGCATACAGATCCCGATCATTCTCCTATTTTCCAGAACAAGAAATAATGAAAAAAAACATATTCTACAATTACCAAAACAAGGATCCCAAGGTTTATATAATCGTCATGATAGGTCACTATAGACACATTTAGATGATAAATGTAATGATCGTATCATGGCGCTTTAATGAAGCTTGAGATACGAAACTTCCCATCGAGTCACCCATCCTTAGACTCCTCCAGCCCTAGCACGCTTAACTTATGTGTTCTATTCGACTTGGCTAGCGGATGGGAAGTTGCCCCATGTTGATAAGAGTTGCCTCCTTGCCTTTAAGGTGTTTCACGCTGGTCATCGTATGGGACCAACTCCCTACTTTCACACACATTTGTGCTTTCAAAAAGTGTGTGCAATCTTTACATGGCTGGTGTGTCCCTGCCTAGCCTTTTATGAGCACTGACACTGGCAGCGGGAATCGATGGGAGAAGGGGCAGGAAACCGATGGGAGGACTGGCAGGAAACCGTAGTGTGTTCGGATATATGACATATGCGCACAGTGCTTACCCACGGGTGCCAGATGGTTGACTAGAACCGCTTTAAATATTCGGGGTTCGTTTTATAATTAAGTTTTATAATCATTAATTTAATGTGCATAATTCAAATTAGTGCACCAAAATGGCTAAAAAATCATACATGTGTCCTTGGATGCATGTTTAGGTCCCATGCAAATAATGGGAATGAATTACAACCGTCTCGGCGTTTCGCTCGACCTCGGACATTGTGAATCTTGGTTTTTAAATCCCCGTAAATCCAAAACTCACCCGAAAATGGTGAAACTTGGCATGGTGTCACGACATGGCACATATATGCCGTGGAAAAATTATTCGTTTTGGGGCAAGTTTTATTACAATTCTCTTACAAACCGGAGCTTCTCTCAAGAAGCCTCGTGGTTCCGATAGGGAAACGTCTCCCCCTTGTGGGTGAAATGATAATCGCTACCTCTTCTCGCCTTGTATCTTTTTCTACAGGTAACATGGAACGACATGATATTCGTGCTAAAATTTAAAAATATTCAGGGTTCGTTTGGCCTTTTAATACATTAATTGAGTTTTCTAGGCATTTAATGTCCATAATTCAAATCTGAACTATAAATACATGCTCCAGTGCACCAGAATGGCTAGAAAAATCATACATGTGTCCTTGGTTGCATGTTTAGGTCCCATGCAAGTAATGGGAATAAATTACAACCGTCTCGGTGTCCTGGACTAAGCTCAAACATTGGGAATCTTGGTTTTTAAATCCCCGTAAATCCAGAACTCACCAGAAAATCATGAAAGTTGGCATTGTGGCACAATATGGCACATATATGTGGTGGTAAAAAAATTCCAATTTGGGCCAAGCTTTATTACAAACCTCTTACAAACCGGAGCTTCTCGTAAGAACCCTCGCGGTTTCGATAGGCAAACGTGTCCCCCTTGTGGGCGAAACAATAATCGCTGCCTCTTCTAGCCTTGTATTTTTTCTACATGCAACATGGAACAACGGGAGGTTCGTGCTCAACTTTGAACTTATTCAGGGTTCATTTGGCTTTTTATACATTAATTGAATTTTCTAGGCATTTAATGTCCATAACTCAAATATGAACCACAAATACATGCTCTAGTGCACTAAATGGCTAGAAAAATCATACAAGCACTACTGCAGGATGCTGCTAATGCGACACTACAATCGGAGACCCTTTGACGAAACTGTGTGTGATGCATTAATTGCAAATGTGATGTAAAAACCGTCAAAAAGATGCAAAATGTTTGCGATGGCCGAGCCATCAAACACCGTATGTTTTTAGTTGCGTGTGCGATGCAGGGCATATGGTTTAGTTCAATTAACTGTTTGCAATGAGAAAGAAGAATGGAAACGGGCAGCCAGATGAAGGCGTTTGCAATATACGACATACAGATCACTCGAATTAACTGTTTGTGATGAGGCGGAACAACATAAAGGGGCAGCTAGATAAAGGGGTGTGCGATTGAGAGCATACGCTTTAGAAGGATTAACTGTTTGCGATTAGCCAACAAAACAGAAATGGTCAGCCAGATCAAAGTGTCTGTGATTGATGGCATACACTTCACACGGATGAACTGTTTGCGATTAGCCACAACAAACAGAAACAGTTAGACAGATCAACGTGTGTGCGCTAGACGGGCACGCATTCTAATTAAAAGAAGCGTGCGCAAAGGTAATAACGGGTGTGCACGGTTGTTGGAACAAGACGTGTGCTGACATTGCCTATTGCGGTGCACCCTATGGTGCAAACGCCACGTACGCGGCCGAGAAAGCGTGCCCACATTACACCGTCCAGGTATAGTGTCGCGCTTAGAAATTATAGAACCGTCAATAAATTTTGAGCCTGCGTCCAGTCACATTCCAAATTACTACCATGCTATATTTAATTGCAAACCTATTCACACCAATCAAAACCTAAATGGGTTCCCACTTAGGAGCCTATTAGTACTAGGTTATAAATACTACTACTCCAAGATGACTGCACATTCCTCCTCAACTCCTCATCCAGAAAAACAAACAAGTCATTCACCATCGTTCCCTTGCGTCTGCCATGGCTAGCATGAGTTCTGGGTCGAGAGATTGCCACAAGGGAGAAGCGAGCATGGAAGCGGAAGCACGAGAGATGTCCCGCCTCATCACGAAAGCAGCCGACATGTCCCGCCGCACGGTCGTAGCAGCACACAGGTCCCGCCGCGTCGCCGAAGTAGCTCGGAGGTCCTGCTGTGCCGTCAATGCAGCAGACTGGTCCGGACGAACCACGGAAGTAGCTGAGATGTCCCGCTACACCGCGAATGCAGCAGAGATGTCCTCCTGTGCCGCGGCAGCCTGGGAAAATGTCTTGCGGACAGGCGTGGTACAGGCGCATGCATGCAATCGTCCATAGCCAGATGCATGCGCATACATCAAGATCTGTGCAAAAAATTCTTTTCATATTTTCTTTTTTCTCTCTTATATCCCAGTCGAGTGAGACATAGCCACGACATGAAATGGGGGCTCAGGCGCCATTAATGGAGACGTTGGGAGGGAGGTGGGCGGCGGATAGAGGTCAAAGGGCTCTCCTTCGGATTATCACGCGGAGGGGTCTAATTGCACGCCTCCCGTACTCAAATAGCTACCCCACACAACACCTCCTAGCCAATAAAAAAGGGGACGCGTGACGTCACGTAATTGATAAGTAGAACACCCATGGTTTCAATAATACTTGTGTTTCCGATTTGTAACGTGACAGCAGTTGTTCCAAAATAACTTTGTTGATTGTTAATGTGTGCGCCTTCGCAAATCGGACAGAAAAATTACCACATCATGTTGGTGCCATGTCATGACACCATGCCAATTTACATGATTTTTAGGCGAGTTTTGGATTTATGGGAATTTTAAAACCAAGTTTCTCGATGTTTCTGGCCAAGCCGAGACACCCAGATGTTTGAATTCCATTCCCACTTCTTCCGTGGGACCTAGAAGTTTGCCCAAGTACACATAAATGATTTTGCAACGAACTTTTGCATGCTGGAGCATGCGCTTGTACTTCAAATTTGAATTATGTGCTTTAAATGCTTGGAAAATAAATTACTGTATAAAAGGCCAAATGAACCCGGAATAATTCTAAAATTTAGCACGAAACTCCTATTTGGTCTAAGTTGCCTGTGTAAAAAATCAAGGTGGGAGAAGGCAGAGTATGTCATTTTGAACACGGAAGTGACATGTTCCCTCTCAGAACCATGAGCCTTCTTGAGAAGCTCCGGTTTCCAAGAAGCTTATACCAAAGCTTGTCTGAATTCGGCCAAAAATTTACCACATCATGTTGATGCAATGTCATGACACCATGCCAAGTTTCATGATTTTCAAGCATGTTTTGGATTTACAGAAATTAAAAAACCAAGTTTCTCAATATATCCAGCCGAGGCACGATGCCCAGATGTTTGAATTCCATTTCCATTTCTTGCATGGGACCTACAAATTCACCCAAGGACACACATGTGATTTTTCAACCAACTTTGGTGCACTTGAGCATGTGCTTGTAGTTCAAATTTGAATTATGCACATTAAATGCCTAGAAATTCAATTAATGTATAAAAAAGGCCAAACGAACCCGGAATAATTCCAAAATTTAGCATGATACTTCTATTTGGTCTAATCTGCTTGTGTAAAAAATTGAAGGCGGGAGAAGGCAGTGTTTGTCGTTTCGCACACGGAGGTGACATGTTCCCTCTCGGAACCACGAGCCTTCTTGAGAGAAGCTCCGCTTTGCAAGAAGCTTATACCAAAGCTTGTCCCAATTCAGCCAAAAAGTTACCACAACATGTTGGTGCCATGTCATGACACCATGCCAAGTTTCATGATTTTCAGGTGTGTTTTGCATTTACATGAATTAAAAAATCAAGTTTCTCAATCTTTTCGACCGAGCCACAACGCCCAGATGTTTAAATTTCATTCCCAATTCTTGCATGGGACCTAGAAATTCACCCAAGGACACACATGTGATATTTCAACCAACTTTGGTGCACTCAAGCATGTGCTTGTAGTTCAAATTTCAATTATGCACACTAAATGACCAGAAATTCAATTAATGTATAAGAAAGTCCAAATGAACCCGGAATAATTCCAAAATTTAACATGGCACTCACATAGTTCTACGTTGCCTCTGTAAATAATCAAGGGGGAGGCAACATATATCGTTTCGCACACAAAAGTGACACGTCTCCCTTTGGGAACCACGAGTCTTCTCGAGAGAAGCTCCAGTTTGCAAGAAGCTTATACCAAAAACTTGTCCAAATGCGGCCAATTTTTTTACCATAGCATGTTGGTGCCATGAAATGACACCATGCCAAGTTCATGATTTTCAGGCCAGTTTTGAATTTCCAGGAATTTAAAAACCAAGTTTCACAATGTTCCCGGCCGAGTCACGATGCCCAGATGTTTGAATTTCATTCCCACGTTTTGCATGGGACCTAGAAATTCACCCAAAGACACACATGTGATTTTTCAACAAACTATGGTGCACTGGAGCATGTGCTTGTAGTTCAAATTTGAATTATGCACATTAAATGCCTAGAAACTCAATTAATGCATAAAAATGCCAAACGAGCCCGGAATAATTCCAAATTTGAACACAACACTCATGTAGTTGCATGTTCACCGTACATAAATTTTCTAGCAATTCAAACACCATCCTTTCCCTTCGTAACACCATTTTGTCTTTCCAAACATAATGACAAAGTCAGGTATACCACAAACAGTTTACTAGAAAGAATCGTGTGGGATACGATATAAAATATCTTGGCGCACCGTCTTGTCTGGCTTACGCGGGAAGCTTCATCGTCTACAGTCCACCGCCCCCGCTGGAACCACACTTACGCGCCAGTTTCTCGCGGCACCGAGTGAAATTTTCCGCCACCGCAGAAATATCTATATCCCCGCCCCCTCCCTCCCACCAAAAGCCACATTTCCACTGTTCCTCCTTGCTTTCCAAGTTCAAACCTTCACTGCTGCTTACTGGCACCTCAGCCCCCTTGCAGCGACCCTTCTTCTTGCAGTGACGCCTCCTCGCCGGCTACCCTTCTTCTTGCAGTGCCGCCACCTCGCCGGCGATCCTTCTTCTTGCTGCACGACCTCCTCGCCGCCGACCCTTCATCTTGCTGCGTGGCCTCGTCGATATGGTCAGGTAATCCACACCCCACCCACAACATCCTCCTCCTTCCCCGTCCCACATGCCCCAATCGACGGCACGACACCTTCCACCGAAATCACTCCCCCTCCTCCAATTAAGCACCGCCCACGGCCATTTTGCACGTAGTATAACATGGAGCTCAGTAGCATCTGGCAGCGAAGAAGCAAATCGCGGCCGCACGCGCGCACGAGGTGACTATGGCTGCCATGCGTGCCGACAACTAGATCTTGGAGGAGCACCTCATCTTCGAGGCCACCATCGACACCACCATGCGGTTGTCTACTTTAAAGTACAGTTTGTGTTGTTTTCACGAGGCCACCATCAGTGCCTTCTAGTGATTTGTCCTCTGTAATGTGATCATGCAATCTGATGTTGAGTTAACAGTTTGGTCATCTGAACTGTAGTTCAGTTAACAGTTTTGTCCTCCGAAATGTAATGTTCAGTTAACAGTTTGGTCCTCCGAAATGTAATGTTCAGTTAACAGTTTGGTCCAACAATTGCTACATTTTGTAGTATTGTTCTCAAGCATTATTTGTTTTGTTAACTGTCTTATGTTCTAGTACATGTTTCTATTCTGCAATGTCGTGCTCAGTTAACTGTTTTGGTCCATTTGGTCTGATGTCCATTTAACTGTTTGGTTCAATTCTGCAATTTGATTTTCATTTGTTGTGGGTACAATTTTGTGTTGTTATGCATGTGAAATAAATCGAATTTGGCTGTACTCAATGCATATTCTACTGATAGTATGGCAACTCTCAATTAACTTGATCAAGATCTTCCTTATGTGTGTTGCAGGGAAACAATGGGAGACACTATGGTTTACCATCCAGGTTTGCTCATGCATGGTCCTTTCGCTAATAGCACATTATTGTGCAGTTGCAGGAATCATTCTAATATTTAGGTTTCTTGCAATTTGGTCTTGCACATGTAGGTCCTGCTGTCAAAGGCTTAGACCCATTGTTCGACCCATTCTGCATATGGGGAAATGAGATGTCCATGAATATCAGTCAAGTCAAGAAACTCAGAAAGATTGTTAGGATGAAGAAACTTGCGATGAATAATAGCAAGATCTTTGTTAGCACAATGGAGAACACATCAGTCAACTATAGGATGGTACTAACTCTTTTACCTTGTTTATACCCCTTGCGCCATTTCAAAATTTACAACAGCGATTTATGCATTTCAGTACTCTTCAAAGCAATTCACCATTGATTACCTCTCAAACCACCTACATGGTCAAGAGGTGAGAAAGGTATTCATTTAACACCCATGGTACAATATTGAAGTCTTCCTAGAGAGGACGAATGTTGGGCGAGAAATTATCCATAGCAACTGGCCTAAAGTTGCAAGGACATTCAACATCACTGAAGGCTCAATATGTGCCTTCCACTTCTGTTGTTTCCCAGATGAGATTCATCTTTCTATTTACCATGTATGCTGCTACTTTCCAAAAAAAATCGATGTTGCATGTCAAACTTGGTGCTGTTGTGTAATGGTGTAACTAAGTGCCGAAGCTATCTGATGTAATTTGATTATGAAATCCTGGTTGACGTTATTCGGATATGAAATATTTGGTGTGTTTTATAAGATATATCAATATGATTACTGCATGGATTGTCAATAATAGGCTAATTACCCTGCTTATTGGGGTTTTCTATTGCAGACGGTTACTCAGACAGCACCGTGGGCGATGAACTCAAACAACCCACATGGTTTCTAGAAAGTAGGCGTGTTCGATTAACTAACAATCACACATGGCTTCCGGCGGAGAACTGTTTGCGTTAGGCCACCTTGCACAAACATTTCCACACAAAAAATTGTGTGTGATATACATACGAATGGAAATGTTATCTAGGATTCACCGTTGGGATGTACATACGAACGGAAAGGATTGGGTTTTGATGCCTCGCTAGATCGCACACGAGTTCATTGTGCCTCAGCCTGTGTGCCAGGAGGGCCTATCCCCGATGGTTTCTGGGTCATGTTGGAAGGACCCCCCTATCACCCGCACTCACTTGGCAACGGTTCCAAACGCCGTCGCGGAAAGGGTTAAAAAAGGTTTGTATAGCAGATCTCTGCACTAGTGATGTGTCCTTGGGTGCATGTTTAGGTCCCATGCAAGGAATGGGAATGAATTCAAACGTCTCGATGTCCTGGCTTGGCCTCAAACATTGGGAATCTCGGTTTTTAAATCTCAGTAAATCCAAAACTAACCAAAAAATCATGAAACTTGGCATAGTGTCACGACATGACACATATATGTCATGGTAAAAAAATTGTCCAATTTGGGCCAACCTTAATTACAAGCCTCTTACAAACCAGAGCTTCTCGCAACCCTCGTGGTTCTGGTAGGGAAATGTGCCCTCTTGTGTGCGAAATGATAATCGCTACCTCTTCTCGCCTTGTATTTTATTTTCTACAGGTAACATAGAATAACAGGAGTTTCATGTTGAAATTTGAAACTATTCAGGATTCGTTTGGCTATTTTATATATTAATTGAGTTTTCTAGGCATTTAATGTCCATAATTCAAATTTGAAATACAAGCACATGCTCTGGTGCAGCAAAATGGGTGGAAAATCATACATGTGTCCTTGGGTGCATGTTTAGGTCTCATTGAAGGAATGGGAATGAATTACAAATGTTTCGCCATCCTAAAACATTAAGAATCTCGTTTTTAAATCCCAGTAAATCCAAACCTCACCCAAAAATCATGAAACTTGGCATGGTCACATGACATGGCACATATATGTCATGGTAAAAAAATCGTCCAGTTTGAGACAAGGCGCACACATTAATAGCCAACGAAGTCCTTTTGGAACAAATAGTTGACACATTAATATCACAAACGGTTGTATTATTTGAATCATGTGTGTTACCGTAACCATTTAAGTGTGGCCATGCGTCCCTCTATTTATGGGAGAGTACTACGTCGGTCGTGGTTCATTGGTCCTCCTTGTATTTTGTGCCAAAATTTAACCATAGTCGGTGGCGTGCGTGGAGCTGTTTGATTAGACAGGATGAGCGCGAGAAGTCCGTCGTGTAGGCTCAACGGGACGTGTGCGAGCTATCCGCCGTGCAGGCTCACCGATACGTGCGCATCCTGTCCAGCGCGCAGGCTCGATGGGACGTGTTCGACCTGTCCGCCGTGCAGGCTAGACGGGACACATGCGAGCAGTCTGCCGCACATGCTCACCAGGAAGCGATCTCTCTGACCTTCATCCACCAACCGCCTACCTCGCTCACAAACTTCTCCATTAATAGTGGCCAAGCCGTTCTTTTGCATGCGTTAATTAAAGCACCTGGACGGAGGGTGTTTCCTTGTGATCCCATGGCCCTACTCAACATTAGCATTTGTTCTGTTCGTGTTTCCAACTCGTATTATGGATAATTTAAAATGCCACATATGGCAACGGATAATACAATGAAAAAGTAAAATGGACGGATAGTACGACAACAAATTTACAATGTCGCGGATAATAATTGTCTTACATATTCTGGATAATTAAAAATGCCACATGCGGCAACGCCCAAAAGACACGGGGCAAGAGAAGAAGGAAATCGCAGACAATGATCTGGGTCGCTACTGTCTCTACTCCTCGATGTATCGCCCGGCAATGAGATCCTCCAGCTCCTTCTTTAATTCCTCATGACTTTGCTTGACAGTAGCCACGAATTCCTCCACCTCTAGATCGCGCTTGATGCGGAGCTTCACCAAGTCACCCATAAGTTCCTCGACGACTGCTTTTAGCATCATCCCCGAGGCACTGCTCTGCTCATGTAGCTTCTTCCAGCCGGCGGCCTCCTCCTTCTCGGCGAGCATCTTGAGGAGCTTTGCATTGTCACCCATTGCTACGTCTTGAGCTTGCGTTGGTTTTCCTTGAAGAGGAAAGGGTGATGCAGCAATAGTAGCGTATGTATTTCCCTCAGTTTTTGAGAACCAAGGTATCAATCCAGTAGGAGGCTCCTCACAAGTCCCACGCACCTACACAAACAAACAAAGAACTCACAACCAACGCAATAAAGGGGTTGTCAATCCCTTCACGGCCACTTGCGAAAGTGAGATCTGATAGAGATAGTATGATAAGATAAATATATTTTTGGTATTTTATAATATAGATGCAAAAAGTAAAGATGCAAATAAAAGTAGATTGAAAGCTTATATGATAAAAGATAGACCTGGGGGCCATAGGTTTCACTAGTGGCTTCTCTCAAGATAGCATAAGTATTACGGTGGGTGAACAAATTACTATCGAGCAATTGATAGAAAAGCGAATAATTATGAGATTATCTAGGCATGATCATGTATATAGGCATCACGTCCGTGACAAGTAGACCGACTCCTGCCTGCATCTACTACTATTACTCCACACATCGACCGCTATCCAGCATGCATCTAGAGTATTATGTTCATAAGAACAGAGTAACGCATTAAGAAAGATGACATGATGTAGTGTCAGGACCCCGACTCAATGCCACATCGATCTAGCATGTAACACCTCATATCACTTTGCGGCCTCACGCACGGTATTCCCACGGGTGTCGCTTTACCTTAGCCCGGGACTGTTTGCGCCTTTTGGCACACGTATATGACAGTGTCGCTAGCATCCATATGATAAGGAGCCCGGGCTGACATGACTAGTCGTAAACCCAAAGTGGCACAGACTTACAGGGACAGACATTCATGACCCAGCATCGAACGTGTCGGTCATCAGCGAGTGAATCCAGGCTGTAGCACTGGGCTAGCAGGACTCCGGTGAACCGGGCTGTAGCGGGCTAACAGGACTCCGGTATTCATCGCGTGACATTTCCCCGAAGGGACAGAGACAGGAACGAAGAAGGACACATGCCGGCCAGCCTAAGTGTTCCGGAGCAGTAGCAAGCTACCATGGCTCGGTGGAAACACTAGGAGACATTTCCCCGTAAGAGAGGCTACTAAAGATAAACAACTAGATGGTCAGATCCCACACATACCAAGCATTTCAATAACATACACACAATATGCTCGATATGTGCAAACACAACATGGCATCACAACATGACTCTACGACTCAAGTAATTTATTCAATAGGCTCCGGGAGCAAGATATTACAAACATGGGTCTCATGACCCAACAATCAGAGCATACAAATCAAAGCACAAGCGGAAGCTATCATGTCTGGTTACAGACATCTATAAATGAAAAAGGCTGAGAAGCCTGACTATCTACCAGATCCTGCCGAGGGCACAAGATCGTAGCTAAGGTAACAAGCTAAACGTCGAAGACCACGCGGAATTACTAGTGAGACTGAAGTCTCTCTGCGAAACATAATATAGGCAAACGTGAGTACAAATGTACCCAGCAAGACTTACATCAGAACTAACTACATATGCATCATTATCAACAAAGGGGATGGTGGGGTTTAACTGCAGCAAGCCATCTTTGACTCGGTGGCTATCCTAAACTACGACTGCAATGTAACTCTTTTGAGGTGGCGCACACGAGTCCACATATTCACCATATCAATACACCACTATGGATCCGCTCCCGTCTCCCTACGAGAACGTCATCTATAGCACTCACGCTTATCTTGCGTATTTTAGAGTATCCACTTTCAATTGTCTATGAACTGATATAAGCAACCCAGAAGTCCTTTTCCGCGGACACGGCTATTCGAATAGATCATATTAACCCTGCAGGGGTGTACTTCTTCACACACGCTCTCACCACTTACCGCCGTTTACACGACATGTACTCGGCAACCTTCAAGCGGAAGCCCAACGTGGGTGTCGGCCACGGCCTACCTAAACACCTAAGTCTCTAGTCCAGGTTTATCGCCTATTCGGGTTCCATCCATGAGGAGATCCGGCCGGAGTTTCGCTCACAGCCCCAAACGATGTGAACAGGGTTCCGTGACACCAAACGGGCGCCCGGTATACCCGGCCACGTGCCTACCGCATCACAGCCCACCCCTACGGTCAGCGCTGCCCACGGCCTCCAGCATACTACAAACACCAGAAACTACTTGCAACTCCTGGACAGAGGACAAGGGTGATTAAGAAGCCGAGAGGGTCCATTGGTTTCGGGCCCAATGCGTGGTAGTAGCTGAATCATGGATCACAAACACAGAACTCAGTTCCTGAGGACGGCTTCAATGAGACAACCCACCATGTACTCCTACATGGCCTCTCACCGCTACCTTTACCAAATCGTGTTCACACACTTAGCTCACACACAGTAGGACATGTTCACACGCCTCTGATTCATCCCCGATGAATCAGACCTGACTCAACTCTAAGCAGTAGCAGGCATGACAAACAAACATGAATGAGTAGGCACAACAGGGCTCAAACAACTCCTACTCATGCTAGTGGGTTTCATCTAATTACTGTGGAATGACAGGTCATGCAGAGGATAAAGGGGTTCAGCTACCGCAGCAAGTAACAGATAAATCGGTGTTGTCCTAATGCATTAAAAGAGAGTAGGAGCGAGAGAGTAGGATTGTATCGAAATGAACAAGGGGGTTTTGCTTGCCTAGCACTTCTGAAGATAACATTGAGTCTTCATCAGTGTCAACGATCACATCATCGGTATCACGTCTATCGAGAGGGGACAGATACCGGCAACACAGAAGGAAACACAATCAATGCAATGCACAATATGATGCATGATCATGACATGGCAAAATGAATGTGTTTTGAGCTAATGCTACTAAAATCAAATTAAATTAAGTTGGTTTGAATCCAAGATTCAAATTCAAACTCCATATGTGGATATTTAAATGCCCTTTATTTGATTTGTGCTAAACAGCAGCTATAAGTTGTTCTAACATGCATGAAAATGGTACAGATGGATTCCTTGAATTTTTCTGATAATTTTTCATATATAATTTATTTAATTTGGAGTTACGGTTAATTTTCTATGATTTATTGAAGTTTATACAATTTTCTGGAATTATAAATCATTTCCTAATTTATTTAATTCCAGAAATACTTTACTGCGTCAGCATGACGTCGGCATGACGTCAGCAAGTCAACAGGGGCCGGTCAGGGTCAAACCTGACGTGTGGGGTCCACACGTCAGTGACACGGGGGCTAATCCCGCGTTGACTCGGGCTTTGACCCGCTACGGGGCCCGCTGTCAGTGTCTGTGGGGGGTGTTTAGCGTGGTCATTAGTGCTAACTAAATTAGCGCCACGTCAGCTAGTGACGCCGGCGGCCACGGCGACGGCGAGACCTCGCCGGAGTTGCTCGGGACGGCGCTACAGCCCGCGGCTGGTCGCGCTGAGGGCACCAGGGGTGAGCCCGTGCTCCCGCGCATCTAGGGGGACCCTCGAGAGGGCGTGGGGTGGCCGGGGTTCGCCGGAATGGAGCCCGAGGCGGCGGCCGGAGCTCGGGTGGGTGCGGGGTTAGCGCTGCGGCTTGCAAACAAGCTAGCTGCCACGCTAGCGTTGCTCCACGGGTCGTTGCGAGTGCAACGGACGCACACGCGGGGCCATTTGGTCACCGGGGCTTCACCGGCGACGAGCCCGTGCGGCGGAGCGTCTCGGCTCCGGTGGAGGGAGCGGCTAGGGGGCGAATTAGGCAACGAGGCATGGGGGAAACGATGCAGCGGCTCACCGCGGTTCTTCTGGTGCTGCTGGCGAGGCAGGGGAGGCACGGGGTCCGGCGAATCGATGGAGGGGAGCTTCGGTGGCCGGCGACGGAACGGCGATGGTGGCAGCGTTGCAGGGCTTCCGGAGGGCCGTGGGTCGGTGGGGAGGAAGGAGGGGGTTGAGGCGGAGCTCAGGGATGCATAGTGGGAGCAAGGGGGTGGCTGTGGCCCCGGTAAACGGCGTCGGCGGCGATGGGCTTCGCTCGGGC
>NC_057804.1:205323423-205331524 GCF_018294505.1 Triticum aestivum | reverse complement strand
GGGGAGTGCGTGGCTCCCTTGGGTGCCTCCAGCGGCGAGCAGGTAAGCAGGAGGTGGCCAGAGCTCTTCGGGCGCGCGCCACGCCTCGCCTCTGCCTACTGGCAGAGGAAGAAGAGGACAAGGGGGGGAGGAGGTGGGCTGGGCCACGCAGGTGGGCTGCACAGGGGGGGCTCGGCCAGCACAGGTGAGCGACGGGTAGTTCCTTCTCTCTTTTTTTTTATTTACTGTTTTCTATTTTTGTTCTGTTTTCTTTTATTTAATCTGTTTTGCCACTGTTTCGAATTTAAAAATAATTCAAACAATGCCAAAACTCCTCTGAATATTTTATATTGCTAGATGGACTTTTCCAAAAGCTTATAAAATATTTCAGGGGTATTTAAATTATATTCTAATTATATGAATATAATTCAAATTCAAATAGCTAATGAATTAAATCCAAAGTCCCAAAAATAATTCTTTAAAAATGTTCAATATTTTGGTTGGGACCAGAACCCTTACCAAAAATTATCAAACATTTAAGAAGAGCCTTTTGGAGCAATGAATAAGATTTCTAGGGTTTTTGCCCCTCTTTTATTTAGGGTTTTGAGGCTTCCAATATTCCTCAATTCAAGTTTTCAAAAATATAGACATGATGCACACATGAAGCTAACCTAGAGCAATGCCTGAAGCTAGGGATATGACAACTCACCCCCACTAAACAAGAATCTCGTCTCGAGATTCAAGCGTAGGGTAGGATGAAGGGGAAACGCAAACTAGTATAATCTTCACGATCCAGGTTGCACTTCGAATGAACGTTGTTTCGATCACCATCTTTGTCTCGAAGTCTTGCTCTGGGAACTCCAACTAACATGACAACGAGAGGAAAAGAAAGATCCTAAAAGAATGGTTCTTCTCGGAGGTCGAACAACTCAGGATTAACTCACAGAATGAGACATAGCAACATCTCTCGAGCTGAGAGGCGAAGCACACATCCATAGGAATGGAGTGAAGCAGATGACGAAGGTTCGCTAGGTAGACCACAATTTCACGCTTAAGAAGGTGGTAAACGATTGTCAACGTAGCGAGGAGTTGAGTTGCCAAGATACCATAACGATACACCTTAGGGAAGGTGACTCGTAGAGATACCCCCTTAAGTGGCAAAAAGAATTACTTTTGATTCAGAGATCATTGAAACTCTTTAAACCAGCCTAAAACAATTCTCGAGCGATCATTTGGAGGGGGTCGGTAGAATGGCATACTCAAACTTGGATGATGTGGATTACCTTGTTGAAGACAACGTAATGGATGAATTTGCTTACCACCGGAAATGGAAGAGACCCATGGTAGAATGGCACATTGGCGGTGCAAGCTGGGAACAAAATGCAAATGATGGGAATGATTCTGGTAACTGGGGAAGAACCCAACAATAAAGAGTGAATTCACTGTTGGAGTGGTTATAGCATAACCGAGGAAATCTGGGGCAATCCCAGCTAGTGCCGATGATAAGACGTAGCGCTTGTGCGTGCTCTCAAGAACTTGAGCATTTTCCACATTCATCAAGGTTTTACCAACATCCGTGTCAAGGGTCCGGTAACACAACTTACTACCATGATGAATGGTGATGGAGGATGCAGATGCAAAGGAAGATAACACTTTCTCAGATTTCACCTTAGCGAGGCCAAGGAAACAAAATCTGGATGATCGACCGAGAGACATTTAGCACTCCGCTTCTAATGTTCTCCTTGACGTGCTAGTGTATCCCATTCATAGATATGGTTTGATAACTAGAACATCAAGTAAAGGTCAGACTTCGGGAGCAATAGAATCCATAAGGAACAGTTACGGAGGTAAATCCTACGAAATCCTTATGGGGAGGTGGCCAACTTCCTCAAACAAGATACTACAATAATAGGTCTTTCGGCTGGGTGGTGCTGGCCACGACATCCACTTTACCAGTTATCGAGGGACCAATATTATAGTTCTTGGGGAAATGTTCCAACCATCATATCTGCCTAAGATTCAGATCTGGTTGGTGTCAAGATATTTCCAGACTCATCGAGTCTAGGAAGAAAAATGAAAGTTTGCAACACAAATCGATGGGATGACGTTGCGGGATTCTCGGGAAATGGACTACGATAGCGAGCTCCAAAACATGAGCTGGTTCTGCTACAAACAAGTGAACACGATGTCCAAGACAAGCATGACCACAAAGTAGTCTTATAATAAAACACTACCGAGTTCAGGAGGGGAACCATAATCGAGGATATTGAAGTCTTGTGCATGACCTAGGATTAGCACATCAACTCCTTTTTCTTGAACAATCAATCAGTGGCTTGGTGTGCTAGGATATACATATGGAATGGAGGTTGCAAGTCTCCGAACCACAGAATACTTCGCACGTATGCATGACTGACTTGGGATGATTCCAGAGGAAGCAAAACTAACTTTCTCAAATTCACGGCGGCAACTTTCACCAAATGCACGTGTATAAAAGGAAGTCACTCCTTTCATCAACAAATACTTCATGAGCTAGCATGAAGAAAATGCTTTCAAAAGTTTCCAACACTAGCTTAATGTCCAACAAAACCATGGAGGAGATAAAGATGTTGTCAATGGGCTCAACAACAATTCATCTAGGTTTCCCTTTAAAAGGAATTCCATAGTTAAGTGAACAAGTGATAGCATTGGTCAGGCCAAAGATGTAATGGCGTATGCTCGAGGGATCAACCACGAATAAGACAACATTACGAGCATCATTGGTACTGATTTGATTTGACGATAGCCCACACTCAAATCAAAGGATTGATAGGACAATAGGTCCAGCAACTGATCACAGGGACCAATCGATGAAGATACCGTCTTTCTTCAACACACACTACACAAGAATATCCCTTTGGAACGAACTAAGTCAGGCAAGCTTTTATCTTCCAACCCTCTAAGTTGTTGTTTAGCTTAACCAACTAGCTCAGGGATATCTAACACCGATTCTTGGAGAGAAGGTGGTTCACAGGAATAAACCAACTTGATCACGAACTCAACATAGCGGTCAGGTGACAACCTGGTAATACTTCTGAGAAGATATTCAGAAAATCACGAACCACCGGTATGTTACTAAGCTCGAGAACAATCTTGCTTTTCAGGGCAAGACGATATGATCAAATGAGTGAGGACTTGAAATAATCCTAACTCATCGATCGAGGAGTGAACCAGGAGAATGGACTAGGTAGCATGATCAACCTTAGAATGATGATTCAAAACCAACACGCTAAAAATGAAATTATTGTCCTTTAACTACCAAGCAACGAGGTTGCTGGGAGTATTGATTTCACACATCACAATTCATTTGTCGGTATTCCGGTTGCATCAACACGAGGGCCGAGGAATGACTAATGATTGTGAGAAGTATCACTACGTCAAAATTCATGAGAGTTGGTGCAGTTCTCATGACAATTCTGACATAAAGGGGGTAATACTCCAAGGTAGAACAAAACCAAAAGCTGGATTGGCATTTGATCTGCGGAATACAACTACTTTGACCCAATCCTAGATATGGATGAGGTACTAGAGTTTGTTTCTCCTAGTCATTCTGCGATAGAATGGCTTGACGACCACAAGAGTAATAGACATCGATAAACGAACGCACGCATACTCTTGACTATCAATTGATAGACGAGGGTCAGAATGCAACTAAAGAGAACAACTCAAAGGAACATACGATTTTCTGAGTTGTGGATGCATGGTTTGGCATGCCGAACGAATTCAACATATTTCTTCCGGGCAATCCATGCGGAAAGGTAGAACTGGCAGAGCCATAACATATAATGGAGAACTCATAGAGGGCCTGTTGTGATCTTTTGATCCAACAAACTTCTGCCATAATGGTTCATGGTATTTGGATGAACGAAATACCACGGACTTCAAGGACTATCGCAAAGGTTACTAATATCCTAAAGGAACTATCAACACTATCAACATGAAGTAAGTAGAGTGTATCTCGGGTTCAAAGCCCAAGGAGTAGAATACCTACTACTAAGTGGCATCACGGGATGCTTTCGAGAATAAAAGCCAGAATCATCACACCGGGATCACAAAACATTGCTAGATTACTAGGTGACTCCCTAATACACCTAGGGTCATAATAATAACTCCAACATAAAGGTCGAGGCAGTAGGGTACCTCAACTCAACAATTTGTGTGATTAACCTGGCCTAAAAGACATTGAAACCAGAGGAAAAGGATTCTGCAAATGCATCAGACTCTTTAGAAACCTGGGATGACTCGGACAGCATAACGGCTGTAAATGCTCAGAAAAGATTTGAGACATCCACAAAAATGGTGGCATAACCACTCAGAAGCACAATATCAAGGTTTCGAGAACAACAATCAGCATATGGAAGTAATCGGAACTGAAACGAGGCTTAAGTCCAACAATCTATAAGTCTACGGATTAGTAACACGTGATCCTGATGGAAAGAAGAGATAGCCTAGTTCTTAATCCCCGTAGAAGAGAAGATGATGACTTAGATCAGAAGGCCATGAGGTATAAGGAGTAAAAAGAGCCTTACGTTCCATCCCACAATCAATTCCCTTACATAACTAAAGAATTTCTAGACTCAACTTCGACCAGTTTGGCTTGGTAATCCTACAGGCAGTCAAGCTCTGATACCAATGCTGTCAGGACCCCGACTCAATGCCACATCGATCTAGCATGTAACACCTCATATCACTTTGCGGCCTCACGCACGGTATTCCCACGGGTGTCGCTTTACCTTAGCCCGGGACCGTTTGCGCCTTTTGGCACACGTATATGACAGTGTCGCTAGCATCCATATGATAAGGAGCCCGGGCTGACATGACTAGTCATAAACCCAAAGTGGCACAGACTTACAGGGACAGACATTCATGACCCAGCATCGAACGTGTCGGTCATCAGCGAGTGAATCCAGGCTGTAGCACTGGGCTAGCAGGACTCCGGTGAACCGGGCTGTAGCGGGCTAACAGGACTCCGGTATTCATCGCGTGACATTTCCCCGAAGGGACAGACACAGGAACGAAGAAGGACACATGCCGGCCAGCCTAAGTGTTCCGGAGCAGTAGCAAGCTACCATGGCTCGGTGGAAACACTAGGAGACATTTCCCCGTAAGAGAGGCTACTAAAGATAAACAACTAGATGGTCAGATCCCACACATACCAAGCATTTCAATAACATACACACAATATGCTCGATATATGCAAATACAACATGGAATCACAACATGACTCTACGACTCAAGTAATTTATTCAATAGGCTCCGGGAGCGAGATATTACAAACATGGGTCTCCTGACCCAACAATCAGAGCATACAAATCAAAGCACAAGAGGAAGCTATCATGTCTGGGTACAGACATCTATAAATGAAAAAGGCTGAGAAGCCTGACTATCTACCAGATCCTGCCGAGGGCACAAGATCGTAGCTAAGGTAACAAGCTAAACGTCGAAGACCACGCGGAATTACTAGTGAGACTGAAGTCTCTCTACAAAACATAAAATAGGCAAACGTGAGTACAAATGTACCCAGCAAGACTTACATCAGAACTAACTACATATGCATCATTATCAACAAAGGGGATGGTGGGGTTTAACTGCAGCAAGCCAGCTTTGACTCGGTGGCTATCCTAAACTACGACTGCAATGTAACTCTTTTGAGGTGGCGCACACGAGTCCACATATTCACCATATCAATACACCACTATGGATCCGCTCCCATCTCCCTACGAGAACGCCATCTATAGCACTCACGCTTATCTTGCGTATTTTAGAGTATCCACTTTCAATTGTCTATGAACTGATATAAGCAACCCAGAAGTCCTTTTCCGCGGATACGGCTATTCGAATAGATCATATTAACCCTGCAGGGGTGTACTTCTTCACACACGCTCTCACCACTTACCGCCGTTTACACGACATGTACTCGGCAACCTTCAAGCGGAAGCCCAACGTGGGTGTCGGCCATGGCCTACCTAAACACCTAAGTCTCTAGTCCAGGTTTATCGCCTATTCGGGTTCCATCCATGAGGAGATCCGGCCGGAGTTTCGCTCACAGCCCCAAACGATGTGAACAGGGTTCTGTGACACCAAACGGGCGCCCGGTATACCCGGCCACGTGCCTACCGCATCACAGCCCACCCCTACGGTCAGCGCTGCCCACGGCCTCCAGCATACTACAAACACCAGAAACTACTTGCAACTCCCGGACAGAGGACAAGGGTGATTAAGAAGCCGAGAGGGTCCATTGGTTTCGGGCCCAATGCATGGTAGTAGCTGAATCATGGATCACAAACACAGAACTCAGTTCCTGAGGACGGCTTCAATGAGACAACCCACCATGTACTCCTACATGGCCTCTCACCGCTACCTTTACCAAATCGTGTTCACACACTTAGCTCACACACAGTAGGACATGTTCACACGCCTCTGATTCATCCCCGATGAATCAGACCTGACTCAACTCTAAGCAGTAGCAGGCATGACAAACAAACATGAATGAGTAGGCACAACAGGGCTCAAACAACTCCTACTCATGCTAGTGGGTTTCATCTAATTACTGTGGAATGACAGGTCATGCAGAGGATAAAGGGGTTCAGCTACCGCAGCAAGTAACAGATAAATCGGTGTTGTCCTAATGCATTAAAAGAGAGCAGGAGCGAGAGAGTAGGATTGTATCGGAATGAACAAGGGGGTTTTGCTTGCCTGGCACTTCTGAAGATAACATTGAGTCTTCATGAGTGTCAACGATCACATCATCGGTATCACGTCTATCGAGAGGGGACAGATACCGGCAACACAGAAGGAAACACAATCAATGCAATGCACAATATGATGCATGATCATGACATGGCAAAATGAATGTGTTTTGAGCTAATGCTACTAAAACCAAATTAAATGAAGTTGGTTTGAATCCAAGATTCAAATTCAAACTCCATATGTGGATATTTAAATGCCCTTTATTTGATTTGTGCTAAACAGCAGCTATAAGTTGTTCTAACATGCATGAAAATGGTACAGATGGATTCCTTGAATTTTTCTGATAATTTTTCATATATAATTTATTTAATTTGGAGTTACGGTTAATTTTCTATGATTTATTGAAGTTTATACAATTTTCTGGAATTATAAATCATTTCCTAATTTATTTAATTCCAGAAATACTTTACTGCGTCAGCATGATGTCTGCATGACGTCAGCAAGTCAACAGGGGCCGGTCAGGGTCAAACCTGACGTGTGGGGTCCACACGTCAGTGACACGGGGGCTAATCCCGCGTTGACTCGGGCTTTGACCCGCTACGGGGCCCGCTGTCAGTGTCTGTGGGGGGTGTTTAGCGTGGTCATTAGTGCTAACTAAATTAGAGCCACGTCAGCTAGTGACGCCGGCGGCCACGGCGACAGCGAGACCTCGCCGGAGTTGCTCGGGACGGCGCTACAGCCCGCGGCTGGTCGCGCTGAGGGCACCAGGGGTGAGCCCGTGCTCCCGCGCATCTAGGGGGACCCTCGAGAGTGCGTGGGGTGGCCGGGGTTCGCCGGAATGGAGCCCGAGGCGGCGGCCGGAGCTCGGGTGGGTGCGGGGTTAGCGCTGCGGCTTGCAAACAAGCTAGCTGCCACCCTAGCGTTGCTCCACGGGTCGTTGCGAGTGCAACGGACGCACGCGCGGGGCCATTTGGTCACCGGGGCTTCACCGGCGACGAGCCCGTGCGGCGGAGCGTCTCGGCTCCGATGGAGGGAGCGGCTAGGGGGCGAATTAGGCAACGAGGCATGGGGGAAACGATGCAGTGGCTCACCGCGGTTCTTCTGGTGCTGCTGGCGAGGCAGGGGAGGCACGGGGTCCGGCGAATTGACGGAGGGGAGCTTCGGTGGCCGGCGACGGAACGGCGATGGTGGCGGCGTTGCAGGGCTTCCGGAGGGCCGTGGGTCGGTGGGGAGGAAGGAGGGGGTCGAGGCGGAGCTCGGGGATGCATAGTGGGAGCAAGGGGGTGGCTGTGGCCCCGGTAAACGGCGTCGGCGGCGATGGGCTTCGCTCGGGCGCGTGAGGGAGAGAGAGCAGAGGAGAGGGGGGAGCGAGGGAGAGCTATGGGAGAGTGAGAGA
>NC_057804.1:205322584-205323284 GCF_018294505.1 Triticum aestivum | reverse complement strand
GGCGTCGGCGGCGATGGGCTCCGCTCGGGCGCGTGAGGGAGAGAGAGCAGAGGAGAGGGGGGGGAGCGAGGGAGAGCTACGGGAGAGTGAGAGAGGTCGTGGGGAACGAGGGGGGGGAGTGCGTGGCTCCCTTGGGTGCCTCCAGCGGCGAGCAGGTAAGCAGGAGGTGGCCGGAGCTCTTCGGGCGCGCGCCACGCCTCGCCTCTACCTACTGGCAGAGGAAGAAGAGGACAAGGGGGGGAGGAGGTGGGCTGGGCCGGCCAGATGGAGCTGGGCCAGGTAAGTGGCGCCAGGTAAGTGGCCCAGGTGGCCTTCTCTCTTTTATTTTTGTTCTGTTTTATTTTTTTCTATTTCTGCAATTTGTTTTTGATTTGTTTTAAATATCAAATCATTTTATAAAATCCTGGAAATAATTATGGGTGCTTTCTGAATTATTCCAGTGACCCTTATCAATTTCCAACATTTATTTGAGCATTTAAATTATTTATAGTATTTAAATGCCCAAAGTCAAATACAATATGATTTAATTCAAAAATCCAAAAATGACCTAAGGATATATTCATCATTTTTGGCAGAGGTTTCCACCTTAACCAGAAATCATGAACTTTTCTTAGGGGCCTTTTGGGTTTATTGAAAAGATTTTAACTCACCCTAGTTGAGTTGATTTAATGCTAGGGTTTGAACATCCCCATTTCAATTT
>NC_057804.1:205304958-205322574 GCF_018294505.1 Triticum aestivum | reverse complement strand
GGGTAGTTCCTTCTCTCTTTTTTTTTATTTACTGTTTTCTATTTTTGTTCTGTTTTCTTTTATTTAATCTGTTTTGCCACTGTTTTGAATTTAAAAATAATTCAAACAATGCCAAAACTCCTCTGAATATTTTATACTGCTAGATGGACTTTTCCAAAAGCTTATAAAATATTTCAGGGGTATTTAAATTATATTCTAATTATATGAATATAATTCAAATTCAAATAGCTAATGAATTAAATCCAAAGTCCCAAAAATAATTCTTTAAAAATGTTCAATATTTTGGTTGGGACCAGAACCCTTACCAAAAATTATCAAACATTTAAGAAGAGCCTTTTGGAGCAATGAATAAGATTTCTAGGGTTTTTGCCCCTCTTTTAAAAATTCAAGTTTTGAACCCAAAGCTAAGCACTTCTCCCGTGGCAAGAAAGATCAACCTAGTAGGCCAAACCAAACTGATAATTCGAAGAGACTTGCAAAGATAACTCAACCATACATAAAAGAATTCAGAGGAGATTCAAATATTTCTCATAGATAAACTTGATCATAAACCCACAATTCATCGGATCTCGAGAAACACACCACAAAAAAAGTTTACATCGAATAGATCTCCACAAGAGAGGTGGAGAACATTGTATTGAGATCCAAAAAGAGAGAAGAAGCCATCTAGCTAATAACTATGGACCCGAAGGTCTATGGTATACTACTCACAACTCATCGGAAGGACTATGGTGTTGATGTAGAATCCCTCCGTGGTCGATTCCCCCTCCGGCGGAGCACCGGCGAAGGCTCCAAGATGGGATCTCGCGGATACAGAAGGTTACGGCGGTGGAAATTGTTTTTTGTTGGATCCCTGGTTGTTTTCGGGGTACGTGGGTATATATAGGAGGAAGAAGTGCGTCGGTGGCCGCTCGTGGGGCCCAGGAGACAGGGGCGCGCCTAGAGGGGGTGGGCGCGCCCTCCTATCTCCTGGCCGCCTCGATTGCTTCTTGACTCACACTCCAAGTCCTCTAGATCACGTTCGTTCCAAAAATCACTCTTCCGTAGGTTTCATTTCGTTTGGACTCTGTTTGATATTCCTTTTCTTCGAAATACTGAAATAGGCAAAAAAACAGCAATACGGGTTGGGCCTCCGGTTAGTAGGTTAGTCCCAAAAATGATATAAATGTGTAAAATAAAGCCCATAAACATCCAAAAGGAGTAATATAATAGCATGGAACAATTAAAAATTATAGATATGTTGAAGACGTATCAAGCATCCCCGAGCTTAATTCCTGCTCATCGTCGAGTAGGTAAATGATAAAAACAGAATTTTTGATGTGGAATGATACCTAGCATAATTCTCAATGTAATTTTCTTTACTGTGGCATGATTGTTCAGATCCAAATGATTCAAGATAAAAGCTTATAAAACATAAAATAATAATGCTTCGAAGCATACTAACAAATAATCATGTCCTATCAAAATAGCATAGTCAAAGAAAGCTTATCCCTACAAAATCATATAGTTAGGCCATGCTTCATTTTCATTACACAACATACTCCCATCATGAACAACCCCAATGACAAGCCGAGCAATTGGTTCATACTTTTTAACGCGCTTCAGCTTTTTCAACTCTTATGCAATACACGAGCGCAAGCCATGGACATAGCACTATGGTGGTATTTGGTGGTGGTTGTGAGGACAAAAAGGGAGAAGATAGTTTCACATCAACTAGGCATATTAACGGGCTATGGAGATGCCCATCAATAGATATCAATGTGAGTGAGTAGGGATTGCCATGAAACGGATGCACTAAAGCTATAAATATATGAAAGCTCAACAGAAGAAACTAAGTGGGTGTGCATCCAACTCGCTTGCTCACAAAGACCTAGGGCATTTTGAGGAAGCCCATCATTGGAACATACAAGCCAAGTTCTATAATGAAAAATTCCCACTTAGTATATGAAAGTGACAACATAGGAGACTCTCTATCATGAAGATCATGGTGCTACTTTGAAGCACAAGTGTGGAAAAAGAGATAGTAGCATTGTCCCTTCTCTCTTTTTCTCTCATTTTATTTTTTTTCTTTTTTTTCTTTCTTTCTCTTTTTTTTATTTGGCCTTTCCTTTTTTTCTTTTTGGTCTTTCTCCTTTTTTTTCTCTTTTTTTCTTTTTTTTCTTTTTAAAGTCCGAAGTCTCATCCCCACTTGTGGGGGAATCATAGTCTTCATCATCCTTTCCTCACTGAGACAATGCTCTAATAATGAAGATCATCACACTTTTATTTATTTACAACTCAAGAATTACAACTCAAAGCCAGAACAAGATATGACTCTATATGAATGCCTCCGGCGGTGTACCGGGATATGCAATGAATCAAGAGTGACATGTATGAAAATTATGAAGGTGGCCTTGCCACAAATACGATGTCAACTACATGATCATGCAAAGAGCAATATGACAATGATGAAGCGTGTCATAATAAATGGAATGGTGGAAAGTTGCATGGCAATATATCTCGGAATGGCTATGGTAATGTCATAATAGGTAGGTATGGTGGCTGTTTTGAGGAAGGTAAATAATGGGTGCATGATACCGCCGAAAGTTGCGCGGCACAATAGAGGCTAGCAAAGTGGAAGGGTGAGTGTGTGTATATCCATGGACTCACATTAGTCATAGAGAACTCATATACTTATTGCAAAAGTCTACTTATCCCTCAAAGCAAAGTACTACTATGCATGCCCCTAGAGATATAGATTGGTAGGAAAAGACCATCGCTCGTCCCCGACTGCTACTCATAAGGAAGACAATCAAAAGAGCACCTCATGCAACAAATTTGTCACACAACTTTTACCATACGCGCATGCTACGGGACTTGCAAACTTCAACACGAGTATTTCTCAATTTCATAATTACCCACTAGCATGACTCTAACATTACTACCTCTATTTCTCAAAACAATTATCAAGCATCAAATTGATCCTGGTGTTTTATGCACTTTTCTATGATAGTTTTTATTATACCCAACTTGGATGCTCACCATTCTAGGACCAATTTATAACCATAGCAAATACCATGCTGTTCTAAAAGACTCTCAAAATAATATAAGTGAAGCAAGAGAGACTAGCAATTTCTTCAAAATTAGGCCACCGCCGTGCTCTAGAAGATATAAGTGAAGTACTAGAGCAAAAACTATCAAGCTCAAAAGATATAAGTGAAGCACATAGAGTATTCTAATAAATTCTAATCAAGTGGGCTTCTCCCAAAAGGTGTGTACATCAAGGCTGATTGTGGTAAACTAAAAGCAAATACTAATAGCATACACGACGCTCCAAGCAAAACACATATCATGTGGCGAATAAAAATATAGCTCCAAGTAAAGTTACCGATGAACGAAGACGAAAGAGGGGATGCCTTCCGGGGGCATCCCCAAGCTTAGGATTTTGGCTACCCTTGAACATCTTGCGGTTCCATGGGCATCCCCAAGCTTAGGCTTTTGCTACTCCTTATTCCATAGTCCATCAAATCTTTACCCAAAACTTGAAAACTTCACAACACAAAACTCAACAGGAAATCTTATAAGCTCTGTTAGTGAAAGAAAACAAAACCATCACATAAGGTACTGTAATGAACTCATTCTTTATTTATTTTGGTGTTAAACCTACTGTATTCCAAGTTCTCTATGGTTCATACCACTTAATACTAGCCATAGATGCATCAAAATAAGCAAACAACACACGAAAAACAGAATCTGTCAAAAACAGAAAAGTCTGTAGAAATCTGTAACTAACGCCAACTTCTGGAACTCTAAAAATCCTACCAAAATAGGAAGTCCTGAATAATTTGTCTATTGATCAGCATCAAAACGAATCAACGCAAAATCACGTTTCTGTGATTTGACAAAACTAATTTTGTGCGCCCAAAGTTTCTGTTTTTTCAGCAGAATCAAATTAACTATCACCATAGGTTATCCTATAGGTTCTACTTGGCACAAACACTAACTAAAACATAAAAACACATCTAAATAGAAGGTAGATGCAAAATTTATTACTAAACAGAAACAAAAACAAAAAACACAAATAAAAATTGATTGCCTCCCAACTAGCGCTATCGTTTAACGCCCCTAGCTAGGCATAAAAGCGAAGATAGATCTAAGTAGTGCCATCTTTGGCACTCAATTCATAAGTAGCCCGCATGATAGATTCATAAGGTAATTTAAATTTATTTCTTGGAAAGTGATCCATGACTTTCCGTAATGGAAATTGGAATCTAATATTCCCTTCCTTCATATCAATAATCGCGCCAATCATTCTAAGGAAAGGTCTACCAAGAATAATAGGGCAAGAAAGATTGCAATCTATATCAAGAACGATAAAATCTACGGGCACCAAATTTCTATTTGTAACAATGAGAACATCATTGATCCTTCCCATTAGCTTTTTAATGATGTAATCAACAAGGTGCAAATTTAAAGAGGAATCATCAAGATCATGGAAGCCTAGAATATCACATAAAGTTTTCAGAATCGTGGAAACACTAGCACCCAAATCACACAAAGCATAACACTCATGCTCTTTAATTATAATCTTTATAGTAGGCTCCCACTCATCATTAAGTTTTCTAGGTATAGAAACTTCCAAATTAAGTTTTTCATCATAAGATTGCATCAAGGCATCAACGATATGTTTGATAAAAGCTTTATTTTGACTTTAAGCATGAGGAGAATTAACAACGGATTGCAACAAGGAAATACAACCTTCTAAAGAACAATTATCATAATCAAATTCCTTGAAATCCGAGATAGTGGGTTCAATGCTATTTAAAGTCATTACCTCTCCAATCCCACTTTTACCAAATTTAGCATCAAGATCTAAAAACTCCAAATCATTGGGACGCCTTTTAACTAAAGTTGACTCATCTCCAGTCCCATTATTATTAAGATTCATATTGCAAAACAAAGATCTAATAGGGGACACATCAATAACTTTAAGATCTTCATCATTATTTTCATGGAAACTAGAAGAACACGCCTTTACAAAGCAATCTTTCTTAGCACGCAATCTAGCGGTTCTTTCTTTGCACTCATCAATGGAAATTCTCATGGCTTTGAGAGACTCATTGATATCATTGTCGGTGTCAAAACCGGTGGATCTCGGGTAGGGGGTCCCGATCTGTGAGTCTAGGCTGATGGTAACATGAGGCAAGGGACGCAACGTTTACCCAGGTTCGGGCCCTCTCGATGGAGGTAAAACCCTACTTCCTGCTTGATTAATATTGAAGATATATGGGTAGTACAAGAGTAGATCTACCACGAGATCGTAGAGGCTAAACCCTAGAAGCTAGCCTATGATGGTATGATTGTCATTGTGATCGGCCTTCTAAGGACCAACCTCTCCGGTTCATATAGACACTGGAGAGGGCTAGGGTTTACCTGGAGTCGGTTACAAGGAAGGAAATATAACATCCGGATCGCCAAGCTTGCCTTCCACGCCAAGGATAATCCCATCCGAACATGAGACAGAGTCTTGAGTCTTGTATCTTTATGCTTCAATAATTCGGACGTTGTACACAGTCCGGATACCCCCTAATCCAGGACTCCCTCAGTAGCCCCTAAACCAGGCTTCAATGACGATGAGTCTGGCGCGTAGTCTTGTCTTCGGCATTGCAGGGTGGGTTCCATCTCCGAATGCTCCAAAGTAATTATCGAACACTTAGATCATGTACGGAGCCACGAGGGGATTGTTACACACCATTGTAGGGAACATAGCATAAATCTGATCCTCTAGCAATCTTCGTACGTCGTGCCTTTGCATCGTGGCCCAGTTCAACACGAACTGGTGCTTCTCGCCCGACCTCGACTCGCGCTACGAGGCGGTTTTATTGGCACGTCATGTCGAGGCACAGACCGTGTTCCCCTTATTACGGGATCTTCCATTAATGCGGGTGTGCGTAGCCGCATGACGACCATTGATATGACTCCGTGTGCCATCAGGTAAACCTCAAGCGGTCACCCTAAGGGCTCTTGATATTCACCCCCTTTATAAAAGGGGCCGAGGCATGTGCCTCTTTTCCACCTCCCCCACGCCTTTTCGCACCTCGAGTTCTAACAACCGAGACCTAAGCTCCAACACCCTAGATCCTCCAATATGTCGGGATCCAACCCTCAAGGCCGGTGGGTGGCCTCCTCGATTCAAAAGGAGGACATTGCAAACCTTAGGGATGTCGGATATCTGACCGCCGACATCCAGCACAGGCTTCCTGCTCTAGGGTAGGTCATCCCTACACCGGAGCCCAATGAGTGCGTCGTGTTTGTTCCTCACTTCCTCCGTGGCATGGGCCTCACCCTCGATCCTTTTGTGAGGGGGATCATGTTCTATTACGGGTTGGATTTTCATGATCTAGCTCCGGACGCCATCCTCCATATCTCGTCGTTCATTATAGTGTGCGAGGCCTTCCTCCACGTCACCCCACACTTCGGCTTATGGCTCAATACCTTCAATGTGAAGCCGAAGATGATCGAGGAGCGACATGCGGAGTGCGGAGGTGCCGTAATAAGCAGGAACGCTGATGCCCCATGGCCAGAGGGTTCTTTCCCAGAAGTATCCGATGTATGGCAACAGAGGTGGTTTTATGTCACGGCTCCCAGAGGCACAAAGTGGGTGGCCGCCCCCGAGTTCCGCTCGGGACCTCCGTCACAACTAGCATCTTGGACCGACGTAGGACGGAATTGGGGGGCCGCTGGCGATGTACCAGCACTATAGAGCCGTATCCGAGACCTTCTTGAGAGGGACATTAACCTTGTCAGCATATTGCAAGTGATGTTAATCCAGCGGATGTTGTCATGCCAACGCCGGCCTCTCTGGATGTGGGAGTTCAATCCAGAGGGTCCGCGGACTGTTAAGCACTTCTTCGTCTTGAAGCTCGAAGGGATGTGCAAATTATTCTTCGGACCGAAAGTAGAGTGTTCTAACACGAACGAGGATGCGGGCCTAAGCTGCAATCGCCTAGATACCCAAGTAAGTAACCGTGATACCTGACACCTTGTTTTGTATTTGTCATAATTGTTTATTCTAAAAATCATCCGTGGCCAGGAATGGCTCAGCAAGGCAGAGAGAATCAGCTGTCCGGCGCCACTTTCCCGAAGGCTCGCCTGGTCCCACCATGGCCAAGATGCTTAACCAGGTACTGAGCAGAATGCCCTCAAGGAAAGACAAGGGGAAGAACGAAGAAACCGAACTTCACACGCTACGCATCCGAACTGGGGGAATTGTTACCTCCCCTAAGGAGGATAGTCGGGAAGGGGAGGCTAAGGCCTCCTCCCCGCGCGGGAAGAAGAGGGCTGCCTCCGAAGACTTGGAGACAGAGACGCCCAAACCAGGAAAAAAGGTATCCCCAGGGGGCCCTGCCCCGACGGGCACCCTCACCGTGTCATGCCCGCCAACGGGCCATCTCTCCACCGAGCTGTAAGTCAATCATTAATTCAAAAGTAATGTGTTTCTCCTAGATCAATAACCAGGATTCGTCTTTTGCAGTCCGGCTAGCAGCTCTTCTCAACAGAGTTCGTCTTCAGGGGATCTTCCTCCGGAGATGATGGAGAGCGAGACCCCACCCACCTTTCCGCCTCATGAAGCGGGCGACACCGAGGTGTCATCACAGGGGAGTCCAGATCTGCCGAAGCCGGAAGCCAATGCGTCAGCCGCCCTGAGCCCGGAGTGTTTGGCTCCCACGAGGGGCGATGGGAAGGGTCCGACATAGTTCAATGTCTGGCCGGACATACTGAAAGGCCTACTGGAGCGAGCTGCACTCTCGGAGGAGCACACCTCATTAATGAGCGCGGTGCTCAAGAAGATTTCATCCGCCACAAGTGGTTTGAATGTAGCATTTACAAGCCTGCTCAGAGGCTTTGAGGTATGTAGTGAAGAACACACTATTTTTTGGCTATGAGGCACGCGCTAGGTGTGCTCCATATAGATAGTAGCCCCCGAGACTCTGGTTGCCCGCCCTAGGAGGCAAACGGGGGATCATAAATCAATGATTGCTTTGTAAATACGTGCAGGTACCTGTGGGTCCGGCCGCCGACCAGTCCGTTGAAGTTGCCGAACTAACGAGGGAGATTGGATCGACTGATGCCGATATCACGCTGGTGAACGAGCGGCTGGACAGATCACAAGGTATGTGCTCTGCCTTCCTTTGTATAGGAAGATATGAAGGCGGCATGATATTAATGTAATATGTTTGGACTGCAAATGGTGCTGCTGCCGTGGACGCCCTGAGGGCGGAACTTGCCAGGCCAAGGAGCAAGCTCGGGTTAGCAATGCGGCTGCCCTAAAAGCGGCCGAAGATTTGAGAGCCGAACAGGCTGCTCCTCACCGAAGCAAGGAAAAAATAGCCAAAATGGTTGTGGAGTTAAAAAAATGTCGCCGACCGGTATGAACTCCGCGAAAAGGAGAATAAGGATAGTTCGGCCGACCTGAACAAGGCACTTAATGCCACCAAGGAGATGTGGACCGAGGTCAGGGGTGTGCGGGAGGAGCTTCAACAGGCCGGTAAAATCGCGGCTGGGGGCTCCTACTTACCGCAGACGAAGTTTTTGGATCCGAAGTATGCTCCCCTGGATGGACGCTAGAGTCCTACAGATGCGTATGCGGACTTGGCGAAGAGTACAATTGACGCAGCCAAGTTTTCCGAGGATCAAGGTGATAAAGAAGTGGAGAAGCTTTTCTGTTTGCAATTTCATGCTCCCGCGCGCCCGCTGCCGTTAAGTGAGAAGATGGCTGCTGTGGCGGAACTTCACAGGTTGACCGGACTTGCAATGCGGTCTGTGATAGACCATCTTTGGCCAAAGGGGCCTAAGCCGGACAGTTACTTTGGCTTGGTGCAACAATTCCTTGGGGTCGTGCCTCGGATCGACGCCATGAGGAGGTCGGCGTGCATAGTGGGTGCACGAATGGCTCTTGCCCGCGTTAAAGCCTATTGGACGGATATGGAGGCCACCATTATAGCGACCCAGGATCCGGCGGGGGGCCAATATCTGGCCGAGCACTACTTGGTGCAGGTCACAGAAGGTGCCCGCCTAATAGAGGCGCAGTGCTCGAAGAATGTCTTGTTCGAGTGATGAATCGAATCATTGTAAAAACAATGTTTATTTTGATTATGAGGCTATATTTATACTGTTTGCCTAAAAATATGATTGTGTCCCCTGTGCGGCCGTTATATATATATATCTGTGTGTGTGTGTGTAATCCGAAAGTTAGCAGTCGTTGCCTTCAGCCCACATGCATACAGTGCGGGGGTGTTCACGAAAAATATGCTTCATCACACTTGATCCAATGTCTTGGTCCATTAAGGAGGTGATCGCACGTCGAACTAGGCAACCGGACTATATAGCTGTAAGACTTTCGCTTAGCCATGGGAGTCTAACGTTGGGGCTACTATGTATCCCCTGGTACCTTCGCGTGCATCCGAATACGGGTGTGTATGTACATGACCGGGAAATGGCCCTTCGTTAATGCGGTGGAATCCTAAAGATTCCAGTGAGTCTTCGAGTGGTTGATCAGTCTCTCGTTGTATGACAGTCAGTTTTCGGCTTTCTCTACTGAGGTGCTCATCCGGAATAACCAGGGCGCAATCACAGTAGTTCTCCTTTGGCCGCCTTAGCCGATAATGATGGAATGTAAGGCAGAAAACCCAAGAGCCGGACAAACCCAACATTTGACCAAAGACATGATTCGGAGCTAATGCATATAAGGCCAAACTCGTGACGCCGAACACTCCCGAAGGTATTCGGACTTTGTAACAGAAGATGGGCTCAAGAATGTCCATTTATTATAAACCATGTGTTTCCAGGTACGTGCTTTGATCTGTCGTAGCGAAATGCCAATAGCGGCAGTATCCTCTATGGGTATGGAACCTATGGGATGGTTAAACAACAAGAGGCAATAGAAAAGGTTTACACAGGAGCTTAATCTAAAAAGAAACTTGTTGAACAGGGCCCTGTTGCACGTCTGCGCCTTTGTCTCCGTTGTGCCGTATCCTGGAAAGGTATCGCGCGAACGTTGTCTGTGGAAAAAAGAAAACTCGTAGGAGAGTACAACGTAAGTATGCGATGGATAGTAAAAGTGTAAGATGTTGGCCTGCCAATAAGGTTGAGCCAAGTGTGGGGTTGTATTAAATATTTATAGCCCCTGGTGTCCACTATGGGATTGCATATACGGTGCCCTGGTTCAATTTTGTCCGGGCTACGGGACTCGTCTAACCGTGTCTGTGGTCTTAATGACCAGTCATGTTTTATGATATTGGAGGCCGCTTATAGTCCGGCCGCTAGGGCCGTCGCGTGTTCCTCTGCGCGTGGAGAGCGCTCTGTGATTCCATTAACGGTGATGACGCCACGTGGACCGGGAATCTTGAGTATAAGGTAGCCGTAGTGCGGTAATGCGTTGAAGAAAGCGAAGGCCGTTCTTCCAAGCAATGCATGATAGCCGCTTTGGAAGGGTGCGATGGTGAAGAGTAGTTCTTCGCTTCTGGAATTGCCTGGGGAGCCAAATGTTACATCCAGTACGATGTAGCCCCTACCGTAGGCTTCAACGTCTGGTATCACCCCTTCAAAGGCGGTGTTGCTTTGACTAATACTGGATGGGTTTATCCCCATCCTGCGGACAATGTCCTCATATATTAAATTGAGACTACTACCGCCGTCCATGAGGACACGGGTGAGACGATATCCGTCGATTATTGGGTCAAGCACCAAGGCCTTTGATCCTCCGCGTCGAGTACTAGTTCGGCCGTCCAAGTGATTGAAGGTGATCGGATAAGACATCTAGTGGTTAGGTGTGGGTACGATGGGCTCTATATCGCATGTGTCTCTATGCGCGCGTTCGTGCCTTCTCATGGATGTGCGAGTCGCGTGGATCATGTTCACTGTTTTAACCTTTGGCGGGAATTTTTTCTATCCCCCAGTGTTCGGTTGGCGAGGTTCATCCTCGTCTTCACTTGGTGTTTCCCTTCCCTTGTGTTCGGCATTTAATTTGCCAGCCTGCTTGAAGACCCAGCATTCTCTATGCGTGTGGTTTGCAGGTTTGTCAGGGGTGCCATGAATTTGGCACAGTCTATCTAGGACTCTATTCAGACCGGACGGTCCCTCTTTACTGCCTTTAAATGGCTTCTTTTCCTGATCAGGTCGAGAGCCCCTGAATCCGGCATTAACCGTTGTGTTATCCGGGCTCTCTTCCTTGTTTTTGTGTTTGTTTTTATTACGCCGTGGCTTCTCGTTTCCATCCCTTATTTTGGATGTGCTGGGGTCGCTGGTGCCTTTACGGGCTAGCCGGCTATCTTCACCCGCGCAAAAGCGGGTCATAAGGCTTGTTAGGGCTGCCATTGTCCTTGGCTTTTCTTGGCCGAGGTGTCTGGCGAGCCACTCATCACGGATGTTGTGTTTGAATGCCGCTAAGGCTTTGGCGTCCGGACAATCGACAATTTGATTCTTCTTAGTGAGGAATCTGTTCCAAAGCTTGCGGGCGGACTCTCCGAGCTGTTGGATTATGTGGCTTAAGTCGTCCGCATCCGGAGGCCGGACATAAGTCCCTTGAAAATTGGCCTGAAAGCGTCCTCGAGTTCCTCCCAACTCCCAATTGAATTATCGGGGAGGCTCTTCAACCAGTGTCGAGCTGGTCCCTTCAACTTTAGGGGAAGGTATTTGATGGCGTAGAGGTCATCCCTACGAGCCATGTGAATATGTAGGATAAAATCCTCCATCCAGACCCCTGGGTCTGTCGTTCCGTCATATGCCTCTATGTTCATAGGTTTAAAACCTTGTGGGAATTCATGGTCCAGTACTTCTTCGGTGAAGCATAGGGGGTGAGCAGCCCCTCTGTATCTGGACGTGCTGTGGCATGTCGTCGGCTGTTGTTGTGTCCGGTGTTTATTCCGAACTGGTATTTGATTAGCATAATTGTTTTGGTGACCACAGTCCCTCACTGGGGTGTGTCCTTTAGATCCGTAGATGGACCTAGCTGCGCCAGCTTTCTTATCAGGTGCTCACGTAGATCGTGCGCGGCGTCGGTAGCCGCTTTGTTGCGGTTATGAAGTGGTACGTCTGGCCTCCTGGTTGTGTTACTCTATTGTGGAGCGGCCTCATCGTCGAATTCTGGTAGTAGCTTGTGTTTTGGATAGCTCTTTGTGTGGCGATCGTCGCCGTATCTTCCTTCAGTGTCTAGCACTTTATTCCATCTGCAATTGAGTGTTTCCTGTGCGGCTTTGAGCCGTTGCTTCTACTTCTTTAGACTTCTTGCGGTGGCCATAAGCTTTCGGTGGAGGTTATCTCGTTCCACGTGTGTTTCCGAGATGATGAATGTGTCGTCATCCGGATTTTGTTCTTGTGCTGGTTTGGTTTGATCACCTCGTCCTTCAGGATCATTTTCATCAGGCGTCTGCTCCGAACTGTGTTCGGCGTGACCTGGCTCATCCTGCTCAATCATTGGTTCCGTATGGGCATTGTCGCCTTCGGAGTTGACCGGAGTATCGATCCTTTTGGCGCTCTTGCTGCTATTTTTACTGTTGCTGGACTTGGAATGGCATCTGCGCCGTCGCTTTGGCTTTTGCTCGGGGGTTTTATCTTTCAGATTGTCGCCGTCGTCCTCCTTGGGCGTATCCACCATGTATATGTCGTGTGACGACGGGGAAGTCTGGCACCCCATAGATTCTGAATCTTCTCTTGTGTCGTCGTCCATACCGTCAATGCCTTCAGAGTCGAAGTCAAGCACGTCGGTTAAATCATCAACCGTGGCTATGAAGTGGGTGGTGGGTGGGTAACGAATTTCTTCGTCGCCTGCTTCCCACTCGAGCCGGACATAGTTCAGCCTGGAATTTTCTGTCAAAGAGAGAGTTTTTAACGAGTTTAGCATGTAGCCAAAGGGCGAGTGCTGGAAGATACCCGCAGCGGTGAACTCCATTACCCGAGCCCAACCTGGCTCGACTGGCTCCGGAGTGCGCGGACAGGAACCAACATCCGGATGCGGATCCGGGGGTCCAGAGTCAAAGGCCACCAAAGAGGTGAGACCCGTGTTTGGCTCCACCGCCGATGAGTGCGCAGCCTGCAGAGCGGGGTCCAGCCCTCCGTCTTTAGGCAGCATAGCCTGCTCCGGATTTAGGTCCGAGGCTACTGCGGGGGTGATACCCCGAGCTTTGTCCGACAGCAGGTCTAAGCCGTGCTCGTCATGACTGTTCGGTGCTCCTGGCATAGTCCCGAATCCATCGAAGTTCAAGTCTCTGCAGATGTCCGCCGTGTAGTTCAGGTTTCCGAACCTGATCTGATGGCCAGGGGTGTAGCTGCCGATCTGCTCCAGATAGCCAAGCGAATTGGCCCGCACGGCGAAGCCGCCGAACACGAAGATCTGTCCGGGGAGCAACGTCTCCCCCGGGGCCGTGTTGTTGACGATGATTAAAGGAGCCATCGAGCCCGGTAGCAACAATAGAGAGGAACTCTCAATGAAAGCACCAATGTCGGTGTCAAAACCGGCTGATGTCGGGTAGGGGGTCCCGATCTGTGTGTCTTAGGCTGATGGTAACAGGAAGCAAGGGACGCAATGTTTACCCAGGTTCGGGCCCTCTCTATGGAGGTAAAACCTTACTTCCTACTTGATTAATATTGAAGATATGGGTAGTACAAGAGTAGATCTACCACGAGATCATAGAGGCTAAACCCTAGAAGCTAGCCTATGATGGTATGATTGTAATTGTGATCGGCCTTCTAAGGACCAACCTCTCCGGTTTATATAGACACCGGAGAGGGCTAGGGTTTACTTGGAGTCGGTTACAAGGAAGGAAATATAACACCCGGATCGCCAAGCTTGCCTTCCACGCCAAGGAGAATCCCATCCGAACACGAGACGGAGTCTTGAGTCTTGTATCTGCACGCTTCAATAGTCCGGACGTTGTACACAGTCCGGCTGTCCGGATACCCCCTAATCCAGGACTCCCTCAATCATGCTTAGGAGGAGTATATCTAAGTTTAAGAGAATCAACATCAAGCGAAAGTCTATCAACGTTCCTAGCCAAATCATCAACTTTGAGCAATTTTTCTTCAAGCAAAGCATTAAAATTCTTTTGAGAACTCATAAATTCTTTCACACTATTCTCAAAATCAGAGGGAATCTTATTAAAATTACCATAAGAATTATTGTAGGAATTTCCTTAATTATTAGAGGAATTACTAGGGAATGGTCTAGAATTAAAGTTTCCTCTAGAAGCATTGTTTCCAAAACTATTCCTACCAACAAAATTCGCATCCATAGATTCATTATTATTCTCAATCAAAGTAGACAAAGGCATATCATTGGGATCAAGAGGAGTATTTTTAGTAGCAAACAACTTCAAAAGTTCATCCATCTTTCCACTCAAAACATTGATTTCTTCTATAGCATGCACTTTTTTACTAGAAGAACTTTCGGTGTGCCATTGAGAATAATTAGCCATAATATTATCAAGAAGTTTTGTAGCATCTCCTAAAGTTATTTCCATAAACGTGCCTCCCGCGGCCGAATCTAAAAGATTTCTAGAAGCAAAGTTCAAACCGGCATAAAAAATTTGTATGATCATCCATAAATTCAAACCATGAGTAGGGCAATTGTGAATCATTAAATTCATTCTTTCCCAAGATTGGGCAACATGCTCATGATCAAGTTGTTTAAAATTCATAATATTGTTCCTAAGAGTGATGATCTTAGCGGGAGGAAAATACTTAGAGATAAAAGCATCTTTGCACTTGTTCCAAGAATCAATACTATTTTTAGGCAAAGACGAAAACCAAACTTTAGCACGTTCTCTAAGTGAAAACAGAAATAACTTCAATTTAACAATATCATTATCCGTATCTTTCTTCTTTTGCATATCACACAAATCAACAAAGTTGTTTAGATGAGTAGCGGCATCTTCACTAGGAAGGCCGGCGAATTGATCTTTCATAACAAGATTCAGCAAAGCAATATTGATTTCACAAGACTCAACATCATTAAGAGGAGCAATCGGAGTGCTAAGGAAATCATTATTATTGGTATTGGATAAATCACACAATTTGGTATTATCTTGCGCCATGGCAACAAGTAATCCAACACACAAGCAAACAGAAAAGGCAAGCGAAAGAGAGAGAGATTGGGAAAGAGAGGGCAAATAAAACGGCAAGGGTGAAGTGGGGGAGAGGAAAACGAGAGGCAAATGACAAATAATGTAAATGCGAGGGAGATGAGTTTGTGATGGGTACTTGGTATGTCTTGACTTGAGCGAAGACCTCCCCGGCAAACGGCGCCAGAAATCCTTCTTGCTACGTCTTGCGCTTGCATTGGTTTTCCTTGAAGAGGAAAGGGTGATGCAGCAATAGTAGCGTAAGTATTTCCCTCAGTTTTTGAGAACCAAGGTATCAATCCAGTAGGAGGCTCCTCAGAAGTCCCACGCACCTACACAAACAAACAAAGAACTCGCAACCAACGCAATAAAGGGTTGTCAATCCCTTCACGGCCACTTGCAAAAGTGAGATCTGATAGAGATAGTATGATAAGATAAATATATTTTTGGTATTTTATAATATAGATGCGAAAAGTAAAGATGCAAATAAAAGTAGATTGAAAGCTTATATGATAAAAGATAGACCCGGGGGCCATAGGTTTCACTAGTGGCTTCTCTCAAGATAGCATAAGTATTACGGTGGGTGAACAAATTACTGTTGAGCAATTGATAGAAAAGAGAATAATTATGAAATTATCTAGGCATGATCATGTATATAGGCATGACGTCCGTGACAAGTAGACCGACTCTTGCCTGCATCTACTACTATTACTCCACACATCGACCGCTATCCAGCATGCATCTAGAGTATTAAGTTCATAAGAACAGAGTAACGCATTAGGAAAGATGACATGATGTAGAGGGATAAAATCAAGCAATATGATATAAACCCCATCTTTTTATCCTCGATGGCAACAATACAATACGTGCCTTGTAACCCCTGCTGTCAGTGGGTATGGACACCGCAAGCTTGAACCCAAAGCTAAAAACTTCTCCCATGGCAAGAAAGATCAATCTAGTAGGCCAAACCAAACTGATATTTCGAAGATACTTGCAAAGATAACTCAATCATACATAAAAGAATTCAAAGGAGATTCAAATATTTCTCATAGATAAACTTGATCATAAACCCACAATTCATCGGATCTCGACAAACGCACCGCAAAAAGATTTTACATCGAATAGATCTCCACAAGAGAGGGGGAGAACATTGTATTGAGATCCAAAAAGAGAGAAGAAGCCATCTAGGTAATTACTATGGACCCGAAGTTCTATGGTAAACTACTCACAACTCATCGGAAGGGCTATGGTGTTGATGTAGAAGCCCTCCATGGTTCATTCCCCCTTCGGTGGAGCACCGGTGAAGGCTCCAAGATGGGATCTCGCGGATACAGAAGGTTACGGCGGTGGAAATTGTTTTTTGGCTAGCTTCCTGGATATAGGTACGTGGGTATATATAGGAGGAAGAAGTATGTTGGTGGCCGCTCGTGGGGCCCAGGAGACAGGGGCGCGCCCAGAGGGGGTGGGCGCGCCCTCCTATCTCCTGGTCGCCTCGATTGCTTCTTGATTTGCACTCCAAGTCCTATGGATCACGTTTGTTCCAAAAATCACGCTCCCGCAGGTTTCGTTCCATTTGGACTCCGTTTGATATTCCTTTTCTTCGAAATACTGAAATAGGCAAAAAAAACAACAATACGGGTTGGGCCTCCGGTTAGTAGGTTAGTCCCAAAAATGATATAAATGTGTAAAATGAAGCCCATAAACATCCAAAAGGGGTAATATAATAGCATGGAACAATCAAAAATTATAGATACGTTGGAGACGTATGACCCATGAGTTGCTCGACAAGGCCGGTCGCCTTCTCAACCGAGGAGTCTCTAATCTCGAGCAGCTTCACCAAGCCGTCGACCAGCTACTGTTGGTTAATTAGGCTACCGAGACTATCGTCGACGCTAGCCAAGGACTTCAACACCGCCAGTTCGTCATGATCACCGATGCGGCAAGTGCGCTTGTGAGAGCCCTCGCGTGCCGATGAGAGCTCATTTGAGGGCTCCGCAACGTGCGAGGACATCGTTGTTGCGGCTGCCACATAGCGGCGGGACCTCTCTATAGCTTCCGCGCCCTTGGTCTTTGCTCCCTGGTTACATGTCGACCCGATACTCCACCCACCGGTCATGCCAGAGTGACTTCATAGGAAAGACCTGTTTTGTGGGTGATGAGGATATGAATTATGAAGTAACTTTCGAGTGGGTTGTTTTTATAGCCCAGTGCTAAGTGGGAACATGTTTAGGTTTCATCGGTGTGAACAGATTTGCAATTACTTATTGCATGGTAATCTGGATTGTGACGAGAAACAAGCTCAAAATTTATTGATGGTTATGGGCTCGAAGCCCGAAACTGTTCCGAGATGGCGTATGTGGGCCCGCGTTCACGGATGTGTACGTGTCTGGCCCCTATCACACCTGGTCTAGATATCACCATCATGTCTGATGGATGGGCCGTCGCCCCTCCCACGCGGTGACATAAGGTTGACCAGAATTACAATATGCAGGTGTGGTTCCTCGCCGTTGAGGCGGCCGCG
>NC_057804.1:205300887-205304796 GCF_018294505.1 Triticum aestivum | reverse complement strand
GCTCATTGTTGAGGCGGCTATGGCGCTCTCTACTCATGTACATCCGTGTGTTTTGCTCGCCATTGAGGCGGCTGTGGCATGCTCTGCTCTGGCGTCCCTGCATGCGCTCTGCTTGCCGTTGAGGCAAATTTACAATGGCAATGGTTAATAATTGTCTTACATATTCAGGATAATTTAAAATGCCACATGCGACAATGCCCAAAACACACACGAGCTACATATGCTTAGTGACTTAAAATATCAATATGCGACATTTGTATACAATTATAATAAAATATAGGCTAAAAGGCTGAGTTGGTGCCCTTCCGATGATGGTCTTCTCGGACTCCATGATCAGCATAGCACCCTTGTGGATGTTCATTCCGAGTGTCCCGACCCGCGGCCATGATACCTATCTTCGCCTACAGAGCTGCTAGCACTGGGAGGCTCTTGGGGTTGTTGGTCCTCCTCCTGTAGATCTTGACAGCGTGCAATCACGTGCATGACACGCCCGCGGAACCGCTCCATTTCCATGTCTCTGTCCTGGTATCAAATTACGATCATCACATGCATCCTCAAGATACCACGTTGGTGATATTCTACTACGTCGGGGACGTCAATTCCGCCAAGGATGCACTCGAGCCTAGCCACCACATCATCTGGACTGAGGTTGACACGGACACCGCCGGCAATTATGAAGCCGCGGGTTGGCTGTCTCATAACCGAATCACAGAGGTCCTTTTCCCATTCCTGGTGGGGCATCAGGCTCTCGGTGACCATCGGTGATGGAGGCTCTTCGGGTGGGTCGTTGATCATGCCGCCTAGTAGCTCTGGATCTTTTGCATAGTGGATGGCAAACTGCTCATCACGCTTCCTCTGCAATATGTCCATCATGTGCCCGAGGAACGACACGGCTATATCACTACCGATGGGCCATGGCGCCTGCACCGGCCGATGAAGATCTTGCTCCCTGGTCCGCTCCAACTCATTCTCCTCATCGATGTAACACATGAAGGGGTCAACGTCGAAGCTTTGGTCATTGCCTGGCATGCTTCGAATAACTAATGCTAGATGGATGTGGACTAGATATGCACACGGTGTCGCTACCGTGCATTGCCGCCTGGGTCATATGGAGCAAGCCACTAGCTGGTGGCGGGAAACCGATGAGAGAAGAGGTAGCAAACATTCGCTTGGAGTGCGGGACACATGTATAACGTCATTAATTTCTGCACTGGCGTATGTCTTGGTATAGGTACTACCTCTGTCATGGTTTATTGTTCCCCTTCGTATTTTGTAGTACCATAATTTGACCTTAGATTTTATAGGAATTTTATAGGAATATGAAAATCATAGGAAGTGAGATGACATGCATCTCAATTCATATAGAGAAAGAGATGCCATTTGATGCATAGGATAGGAATTTTTTTCATTTAGTCTAGGCTAATGTACTGGTAATTTGCTCTAAAAACTACAGTAGTAACTAGTAGTACTGGTACATGCTCGTACTCAGACACAGACACACACACTACCTACTAATACTACTACTTCTCACATGCTGGCCAGACGCCGTCATTCTCCTTCCCGGATTTGTCGGCGACACCCCGCCGTTCTTGGATCTCCGCCGACCTCTCCGCAGCAGCGCGTGCGTCCTCTTGTTTCTTGCGGCGGCGGGCCTCTCTTTTCTTGACTGCTTTCTGACTTTTCCGCTCCCTCTGTGCGGCTTTGGCTGCCTCTTGCTCTACCACCCATTCAGCCTTGGCATCTTCAAATTCCTCCCACATAGGTGTGAGGTCACGAGCGGCGATGAACTCGGCATGGCGGGATGCCATCGCTTCCCTACCATTTTCTGTGCGGTCGTGGGCGGTGAGGAACTCGGCCCGGCGGGATGCCATTGCTGCCTTACCGATTAGTGTGCGGCGCAGTGGCATGAACGACGCTTGGTGAGAGCTCTAGGGTGAAGTGGCTGGACAACCGTATAGTGCATTGGTTTCTCAAGAGCTCAAGGACAGAAGACGAAGGAAATTTGGATTCCCCTTCAATCCTGGTCATTTATTACCGAGTAAAATGCATTGGCGGTCATCGAACTTGTCTTGATAGCTCACTTTGATCATTGTATACGAGATATGGTCATTATACGGTCACTGGCTCAGCGTATAGCTCCGTATTTGTCTGGTTGACCAGTCAAAAAGTCCGCATGCGCCTCATCAGCTCATGTTCTTTATCTATCTACACGGGCCTACCTGTCAATGGAGAAAGAAATACTCCCTCTGTCCCAAAATAAGTGTCTCAAGGTTAGTACAACTTTGTACTAGAGCTAGTACAAAGTTAAGACACTTATTTCGGGACGGAGGGAGTAAAAACAAAAATTATGCGTATGTGGGGAATCAAGCCACGGACTCGTCGCTGCAACGCACCCTCGTCAGCCAAACAAAAATGAAATACTTTGCGTCAGACACTCACGCTCACGCTGTCAAAGCATGCTAATGCATGCACGTCGCCCTCTAAATCAAAGTCCTGCTCATGGCACAATGCAAACGGCGAGCCCATCACCTGCGATCCCCGGCGGTGCTTGACATTACTGTTTAGACGTTTGATGGAGGCCTACGCGAACGCCGAGCATGTATTCACCTGGCTCAACACCAACGGTCATACTTGGAGCGCCTTGCTCATGTATATCGTCCATCACAACGACAATCTATGAAACAGTCTAGCTAGAGAGGGTACTGTGGTATGGAGTATGTACTATCGTGAGCGACCGATCTTAGTGCCACTTCACACGAGTGTGTGTCTCATCGATTCGTCCATTATTCGTAAGTTATGCATGGTTGTCTGGTGTCTAATGGTGGTCGTCGAAGGCTAGCTGGCGACAAGAGCGATTGTCAATACGTGCCGCATATGCTTCAAAGGCTCGTCATCCATGAGTTCACACTTTACCACCACGCCAGTGTCTGACCGCCCTGGCCTACCAAAACCCCTTCCATCGCTAGTGCGCGCTTCCCGCCTGAAATGGCCACCGTCTCTCCAGAACGTTAATGCCGCATTGACCGGACTTAACTGCAGGTGCAGTTGGTGTGTCACTGACATGCGGGCCAGATGCCCGTTGGGCCCACATGTCAGTAACCCAACACATCTGCAGTTAAGTCATTGAAGCAGTGTCCGCATTCACTACTGGAATCAGGCATTTTGCTGTCCGCCACATCTTTGTCGTCTGCCAGCTGACGGCAAAGAGGCTCTTTGTCGTCCGCTTCCACAAAGCGGACGACAAAGAAAGTGCAGATGGCAAAAATGCTATTTGCCATCAGATGCTTCTTTGCCTTCGGCCAGCTGACGGAAAAGAGCTAGAAGGCAGACGACAAAGAGCCAGGTGGGCCCCATAGGGCATAGCATGGCTAGGTCACATTCTTTGTCGTCCGCTAGCGAATGGCAAAAGAGGTGATTACTTTGCCGTCTGCTGGCAGACGGCAATGTTAGTCCTTTGTCGTCTGCTTGCGGACGGCAAAGAGGAGACGTGCGCCAGCCCTAACAGTGGCCCTCGTTGTCGTATGCTAACAGACGGCAAAGAAGGCCCACTTAACGGGCCGAGTCGTCTCTCCCCCCTCTCTCTCTTTCTCTCCCTCCCTCCCGTGTGCCTGCCTCTCTCCTCTGTCGCCGCCGCCGGCCATCCCCGCCACGTCGCCCCGCTGCCCCTCCATGCCCCGTCGCCCCGCCCCGCCCCGTCGCCGGAGTGGCCTGCGCCGGGCCGCCCCGGTGCCGGACCCCTCCCCGAGGTCCCTGCGCCGCCCCGCCCCACTGCCTTCCTCCTCCCTGCGGCCCTTGCGCCACCCCGCCCCACCGGTCGACCTCGCCAGGGCAAGAGGTAATTTTTTTCTTCTTTTTCCTGTTTTTTGTTCTCTATTTTCCTGATTTGTTTTAGGTTAGTGCTAGGTTTTA
>NC_057804.1:205298714-205298948 GCF_018294505.1 Triticum aestivum | reverse complement strand
GAGCAGAAGAAGAAGCAGAAGAAGAAGCAGAAGAAGAAGAAGAAGAAGAAGAAGAAGAAGAAGAAGAAGAAGAAGAAGAAGAAGAAGAAGAAGAAGAAGAAGAAGAAGAAGAAGAAGAAGAAGAAGAAGAAGAAGAAGAAGAAGAAGAAGAAGAAGAAGAAGAAGAAGAAGAAGAAGAAGAAGAAGAAGAAGAAGAAGAAGAAGAAGAAGAAGAAGAAGAAGAAGAAGAAGAAG